>NW_011890189.1:103532-106206 GCF_000151845.1 Pteropus vampyrus
TTTTTCTTTTTGCTAATTGGTCCCATTTTTAAAGGTAGAAACCAGGTTTTATTTCTCTTTGCATTGCCGGGGAGGAAGGGACAGAAGCAGGCTAAATTGAGAGAAGGAGACATCAGGCATTGTCCTCCCTTTTCTAAACAGTTAACTTCCAAAATGGGAGCTTTACTAGGTGATCTTATAAGGTTAAGGTCTGCATTACCTTCAGCCATAGCACTGTTCAGGAGTAGTTTCCAGTTGTGAAAATTATTTTCTGATTACATGATACCAGTGAGACAATAATTTACATGATGGAATAAATGAATCCACATATATATTTCTGAGAACTGAGGAGAACATCAGTGCAAACAGCCTTGTGTGTGTGCAGGGATTTTAGCAACTAGCTCTGCTAACTAAAGCATAAAACTCTTGCTTTAAGATTTTCGAAACAATAAATATATACTTTTTTCCAAATAAAGCATGCCAAAAAGGAAAAATAATCCACCAGATTTCTTTATCTAGTCTAAATCATTAGTAGTTTGGCAGAAGAGGAAAGGTTTTTGGGAGGATGGGGTCATTTTGTCTTCCTCTGGGGGTAAAAATTACCAAAACAGCACCTTGTTCTTTCTGATTCTGGGTGGTCTCTAAAAGGGTGAAGTTCAATAAAGGTACACGTATTCTACTAACATGATCTACGGGGGAAAAAAAGGCTTTATGCTAGTCATAAATCTGAGCCTCTGAGAAAAAGTCCAGAGCAGGCTCGTGATGCCATCTAACTGACATAAATAAATGATGCATTTTCCGCTAGAGCCACAGCTCATCTCCATAATCCACACAACTGCTGAGAAGATACAGTGAGAAATGCAGTCTATCTAACACTATGGCTAAAACAAAATAAGCTGCAGTTAATCATTTATCGACCTCTCCAAATCATAAGCCCGGAAAGTAAATACCAACAGTAGACTGCAACAATCCAGGGAGCTTTGTGAGAAATCTTGCATTTATAAATAAACCATAAACAACAACTAATGCTGGCATCCACATGAAAGCATCAGTACTGTACACTCCTTTGATTTCACTAGAATTTCGTTCTCAGGAATGAAGGTTCACCTTTCTATGTGAAGCTGTGATGATAGGAAAAGAAGTTCTATTTAAACTTTTAGAAGCCAAATTTTCTCGGAAGAACCCGTAAAACTCCTACTTAAGTTGAATATTGCAACCAGAGAAAAGAGGATTTTTATAGAATTTCGATTAATTTGCTGAATCTGTAGAGTTGACAGTTTATGGTGTACATGTCACAAGTGATGGGAGATATTTGGCCTATGAATACGAAGACACACACATGAATGTCTTGGAAGAGTCCTCCATGACAACTTAGCATCTCCTCTTTCCTTCCAATGTTTAATCCCAAGGTTAAATCCCTCAGGGTTCCTGAGATAGTGAACACTCAGGAAACCAGTGGGTAACTGTAAATGGCAGCTCTCTGCTTGTCTCCTTGTGGAGTACAGTCTTTCATCAATCCCCTTTTTTCCACAACCCTGACCCCATTTTTCCTTCCGTCATGCTGTTGCCCAAATCTAATTGTCCTCTTATTCCACATTACTAAAGAAATAAATGAAGGCTGAAAACGCAAAGAAAAGCCACTGAGCTCCTTTTAGGCACTCATTAAATATATATTTAAAAGGACTAAAATATACAAAAGGACTTTCTGATTTACCAGGCCCCGTAGCTTCAAAAACAACTTGTCTCAGAGATCACAATATTTGTGGTTTTTATCCTCTGGTCCATACTTACCACAGGAATACATATTTGGTATAGTGGAAAATGTGTAATATATATATACACATAGACACGCATATACATATACATATATACACACATAATAGAACAAATTTCAAGATCTCAGAATCTTACAGTGGGAAATAAAAGCTCACGTTCTGGGCAGCTCAGGTAAATGTTTTAGGCTTTGGACACAGCATTCATCCCTTCTCTCTCTTACTTTTATGAATGGACTACTAGGTATCTTTAAGTTTTATGACTTTATTCGAAGATAAAACAAATTGAATAAACAATTACAAAGATACATAACAAATACAATTTACTTCTGCTATTATCTGAAATCACAAATAGGAAAAAAATGGACACATATTCAAGCTTCCCTAGGTGTGACACATTTACATGAATTGATGATAAGCAAAATCAGTGATGCCATCTGATACAATAAGTAATCAGTTGTTTATCATCAAAGATATTCCCTTTTCCTTTAGAAGTTTAAAAATATGTTTGCAAGTTGGTACTTCTGTATAGATCTTATCTTTTCTATAGGTTTTAACTCTCCAGGGCAAGGAACAGCTTAAGAGCTCTGCTTATGCCTCTTACAGGAATACATATATGCTGTTGCCACCTAATGCTTGCAGATTGATACCTTGTTTGAAAAGCACAGATCTAGACCTAAATCCATTTTTTCCTTATCACATCCTGACAGCAATGGAATCAGGCTTTTATTTATTGGCATAATTATGTTTCCTCATTTCTCTTGGCCCTGCAGGGGCACAAAGATGTCTCCCATACTGCCATGCCAAAAACTCCCACACATTCTCACTCCTACTGTAAGCCAACTGCCAGGGTCATATCCAGCGTCCTACATGCCCCCAAGTACTCCTCTTGCTCAGCAAGGCTCCACTTCCCAGTCATCAGA
>NW_011890189.1:106256-130135 GCF_000151845.1 Pteropus vampyrus
GATACAATAAGTAATCAGTTGTTTATCATCAAAGATATTCCCTTTTCCTTTAGAAGTTTAAAAATATGTTTGCAAGTTGGTACTTCTGTATAGATCTTATCTTTTCTATAGGTTTTAACTCTCCAGGGCAAGGAACAGCTTAAGAGCTCTGCTTATGCCTCCTACAGGAATACATATATGCTGTTGCCACCTAATGCTTGCAGATTGATACCTTGTTTGAAAAGCACAGATCTAGACCTAAATCCATTTTTTCCTTATCACATCCTGACAGCAATGGAATCAGGCTTTTATTTATTGGCATAATTATGTTTCCTCATTTCTCTTGGCCCTGCAGGGGCACAAAGATGTCTCCCATACTGCCATGCCAAAAACTCCCACACATTCTCACTCCTACTGTAAGCCAACTGCCAGGGTCATATCCAGCGTCCTACATGCCCCCAAGTACTCCTCTTGCTCAGCAAGGCTCCACTTCCCAGTCATCAGACCTTGGATCATTGGTATTTCCAGCAGGATTACTGGATGGAAAGGTAGAAGCCTAAAGTTGAAAATCATGGCTACACTTTAGAAAAATATTATAAAAAGATGATGCCCCAATTAAAGAGTAAATGTTCTATTTAGAAAGCATTGAAACTTAGTCAACGAATATGAATGCTCCAGGCAGACAATTCACACAGCAGAGATATAAAAATAAATTGAGAGACTAATTGAGATGGCCCACATACTCAAAAAAGATGTGCTTATGTAACTGCAGGTTATATTTAAAAAGATTTCTTATTTTTATTTTCATTAAAAATGTACAGAGATCTTTTAAAATAGTGACTTAATTTTTTATTTATATGTGGCTTTAAATTATAAAATATTTCAAACATACCAGTAACGCAGGAGAAAATATAACAGAAACCTATATGCCCCCACTACTATTGATTAAATAGGTGATGCCATCTTTGTGTATAGGCTTTAGATCTTTACAGAAAAGGAAAAAAAGTATTTCTGATTATAAAAGTAATCTAAGTTGATTATTAAAAATTTAAGAAAAAAGAAAAATACAAAGACTAAAAATCTTAATGATATTATCATGTTGATATATACATCTCTATGTGTATTATACTCATTTGAGAGTTGAGGTCATATTATAAATCTTATTTGCCCATGTAAACAAAGATGATTTTAAAATATGATTTTCAGATTTTTTATAATATTCTATCAGCTTTCACTAACCTGTATTTGGATAATTAAGCTGTTTTTATTTTCACTATCATAAAGAATTCTGGTAGTCTTTCTCTTACTCCCCAACTCCAGCCCTGCAACAGCACCTATCAGTTTGTAATTCCAAATGTAAATGGAAACTGTGTTCTTTCCTCCGTCTCTGATTTTAAGCTTTAAAGATACCATCTAGACTAGAGCCTTGGTAGTTAAAGTGTGGTCTATGGGCCAGCAGTATCCCTATCATCTGAGAGCCTGTTAAAGATGGAAAATCTCAGGCCTTATCTCAAGCTTACTGAGTCAGAATCCATACTGTTACAAAAGAGTCATCATGAGAGAATCATATGAACAGTAAAGTTAAAGAACAACTATAGTAAAAATCACCATAATCTTTCACTAGACTCCAAGCTGGTCTCTTAACTACTCTTTTCCCACACTACACTTTATTCTCTTCTTAACCAAAGTGATTCTTCTAATGAATTAAATCAGTTATCCCTATATCCATGCCTAAAACTCTCCAATGACTTTTAATTTTGATGAAGTCTGATTTATCTATTTTTTTAATTGTCTGTGCTTTTGGTGTCATATTCAAGAAATCATTGCCTAAATCAATGTCATGAAGCTTTTCCCCCATGCTTTCTCTAAGAGTTTTATTGTTTTAGTTAACTTTTTATATATGGAGTAAGATAGGAGTCCAACCTCATTTTATTGCAGGTAGATATACAATTTTCCCAACACTATCTGTTGGAAAGACTGTCCTTCCCCCATTGAATGGTTTTGGCATCCTCGCCAAAATATATATATTTCACCATATATGTGAGAGTTTATTTCTGGGCTCACTATTCTATTCTATTGATCTACACATCTGTCTTTATGTCAGTGCCACATGGTTTTGATTACTGTAGCTTTGTTGTAAGTTTTGAAATTGGGGAGTGTGAAACTACCAATTTTGTTTTTTCAAGATTGTTTTGGCTATTTGCAGTCTCTTGTGATCCCATATGAATTTTAGGATGTAGTTTTCTATTTCCACAGATATTAATAAATTACATTAAATCTTTAGATCAGTTTGGGTAATATTGACATCTTAACATTACAAAGACGTCCAATCCATCAATGCAAGATGTATTTTCATCTATTTGTGTCTTCTTTATATCTTTCAGCAAAGTTTTGCAGTTTTCAGTGTACAAATCTTTCATCTCCTCAGTTAAGTTTATTCCTAAGTATTTTTTCTTATGCTATTGTAAATGGAATTGTTTTCTTAATTTCCATTTTGGATTTTTTTATTGTTAATATACAGAAATGAAACTGAATATTTCATGTTGATTTTACATTGTACGTTGATTTAGCAACTTGGCTGAATTCATGTATTAGTTTTAACAGTTCGTGTGTGTGTGTGTGTGTGTGTGTGTGTGTGTGTGTGTGTGTGTGTAATCTTAGAGTTTTCTACATATAAGATCTTATCATCTGTAAACAGAGATGATTTTACTTTCTCCTTCCCAATTTGGATGTTTTCTCTTGACTAATTGCTCTGGCTATAATGCTTAATACATTGTTGACTAGAATTGGTAAAATCAGGAATCCTTGTCCAGTTCTTGATCTTAGAAGAAGAGCATTCTAATTTCACTGTTGAGTATAATGTTAATTGTGAGTTTTTCATATGTGCCCTTTATTATGTTGAAGGTTTTTTTTTTTTGCCTTCGTAGTTGTTGAATATTTTTATCATAAGTGTTAAATTTTGTCAAATGCTTTTTTTTTTTCACCAGTGGAGATGATCATGGTTTTCCCTTAATTTTGTGAATGTGGTGGATTATGTTGGTTAATTTTCATATGTGGACCATCCTTGCATTACAGAAATAATTTCTACTTGGTCATGTTATATAATTCTTTTAATATACTGTTGAATTTGGCTTGCTAGTACTCTGTTGATGATTTGTGCATCAATATTCATAAGTGATATTGTTCTGTAATTTTATTTTCTTGCAGTATCTTTTTCTGGCTTTGGAATGAGGATAATGCTGGCCTTAAATGCGTTTTATAATGGAATTTCCTTATTTTGTCTAATCTATTTATAAATTAGGTACTTAGATTTATCTATCAAATAATATATATTTGTTATATCATTTTCTTATATCTAAATATATTTTACTGAATTCTTTAGAAATAGTTTTTCATTAAATTCTCTTGGACCACTTCTTTGATCATATTATATTTTTTGCATTTGCATTATTAAAATGTCTCAAATTCTTAACAATATTAAATAATAGAATTTGAGCTATCCTTTTATTGGAGGAATTGATTTTAAGGTATATTTTTTCTATGTTTTGTCACTGGTGTTATTTTCAATTGTTAGTTTGAAGAAGATATTCTCCATCATGATTAGTATCTTCTTCTATGGTGAGATTATCAAGAATCATCCCTCTCTTTCTCTTCCATTACTTTTCCTTTCTTTTCCTATCTTCTCAAGAGCTATGATTAGATTTTTAATTTCCTCATGATCCTTTTTAGACTTCCTTTAACCAACTAATGGAATTGATTATACTGATAGAATATCGAACTCCTGAAATGCTATGCTGTTAATATAATATTGAACTGAATTTCTTTTGTGTGCTCCAATATCTGTTTTTCTCTTATTTTTTTCCTTTTAATATATTTGTTTCCTTTTTTCAGCTTAATGATCTATTTTGATTTATTTTTATCCTCATAATTTGGAAGTTATGCCATTTATTTTTGTTTATATTATACTTATCTTCTTTAAATTTCAGAAACTAAAATATATTTACTGAAAAATCTGAATGAAATATAAACTAATCAGTATTATTATTCTTTATGTTCTCCTGTCAGCTATAATACATGTCTGTTACAGAGTACTTTGTATTTTTTGTTTCAATTTAGTATGGTTACAATGTTTTCATTTTGTAATTTTTCTTTGAAATTTTAATGTTAAATTCTGTTTTTGCAGTAAGTAAAATAGTAATTTACATTTCTTTATATTTTTCACTCAATTCAAGATTCATCATCAGTACTTGTATATTTCAATAATTCAGTTGACTGGCTTATGAATTCACATAGTTTCTAAGAATTGTTTTTGGTTGTTACATCTGAATTCTTGTATACTTGAGAAAAAATTTTTATTACTGCTACATATGAATGGAAAGTTACATAGGTATAGAGTTTTGGGGTCTCAGCATTTTCCCTTCTAATTCATTTAGAATTTGCTCCATTTGTTCCACTGTTTTTACAGTGCACACTGTCAGTTGTCTTCCGAGTATCTGTTGCTCTCTCTTTCCTTCCCAACCCTAATGATGATCAGTATTCTCACTCTTCATTCCCCTTTTTTCCTTAGCCAAATGACTTAGGGGATGTTGATCCTATGCTGAGCTCCATATTGGTCTGTAGTGATTTCATTCTCATTAGCAGGGATTGGTACGGGATTTAGCATGTGAATCAATTCTAATAATTTGTAAATGAAATTTACTGGAGACTTCTGGGAAAGATTCTTTACTCCTAAGACAGAAGGCCAATAATAGAAAGTCTTTTATGTTTCTCTGAACATCATCATACCTCTGTATTCATCCCCATGTAGCCATCTTGCATCCAAACCAATAATTAAGCCAATGTTAACAATGGGAAAGAAGAAGATTCAAAAGTATGTGGGTCTTCAGTGAGATTAGTGATTAATGAATAAGCTGACTTATCTATTGGCTTTCTATCATTTTACATATTTTCATTATTATTTATAACTAGTTAAGTCATGGTTCCTGTAATTTGCAGGCAAAAATATTTAAACTAAGACAGTCCTACTTGCTTTTAATGAGATACAGCTAGAATTCAAGGGCAAGCCTGATATAATTCCCCTTGCTTTTCTGAAATTATGCTTTTAGAATTTGTACCTTATCCTTCGATTCTAAACATTTTTACAGAATATATTGATATCTTGATCTCTGTTAATTATTCCCAGACCATGAAATATGCTGATTGTTTTAAACTACAGATTTGAGTCTCCCTTTATTTCAGGATACCTGTCTTCTACTGTACTAGAATTTATTTATGGTCTTTTCTTCAAAATTTTGGGAATGGTGCACATTTATTCTGCATTATTTTGTTCTTCATATCTGCCATATTTTCTCACTTTTAGATCTTCCCTTTGCAGATTTATTTTATGTGATTTTCTTAAGCCTATTTTTCATGTTATTTACAGTAATCACTTTTATTGAATCCTCACATTAGTTATTATGCCCAACATATGAGGTAGATACTTATGTGAGATTCATTTCTGTAAAATTAAATTAAGGAATTAATGTACCATATAAGTTTTCCAAAGGTTATGTATTTTATTAGAGGCACAATCAAGATTCAGAATCAAGTCTGACTCAATCTGAAATCTTAACTACTTGGAATATGAAAAGCAGTTTAGTGTAGGAGAGTAGATTATAAAATCATACCGCCTGACTCAAATAATGATCTTAATATAAAATGTATTTTATGATATGATATATGATACAATTCATACCAAAATATACTATAATATAATGCTTCCTACTAGCAAATAGTTACCAAATGGTAAACTGATAGATTGGGATATTTTCTTGAATCTCTGCTTCTGACAGTGGGAGACTATCGAGTTAGTAAGCAGCCTGACTCACTGTCTTTATCCTCTCGAACCGCTTCCACTGGTTCCTTCATATTCAGCTATGATCATCTCATAGTCTCTACCTCTAACCTGATCACCACCATCATTTGGTGAAAACTGCAAGTGCTTTCACGTCAGATATCCCTGGGTTCAAATTTTGACCTTTTCTAGCAATGATCTTGAACCGTCATTTCACCTCATTTGGCCTCAATTCTCTTACCCATTAGAGCAGATAACATCCGCTACATGTGCCCTGACTGCTAGTTCATATGCATGTCTTACAGCTTCCTATTACAGGTGTTTATAACTCTCTACTTGAAAGGCTTTCTTGGACTGCAGGAGCATGTTTGACCTGTGTGTGGAGCAGGCGACAATGCTGAGTTGTTGATGTCCCTGGAAACAGCCCTAAAAAAAAGTACATGAAAGTTGGGAGGTTAAGACCCGAATTCTTTATCCTTTAGGTGGAGCAATCATGAGGAATGTTCAACAATATCATAAAGTGTTTACACTGAGTTGAGTCTCAGTTCCCTATAATAGTGACCTACCTACTCATGAACATACTTTTTGTGGCTTCCTTCTGTTCCCTTTTTGACTGTTCTACTCTCCATTTGTTTATTGGGTGGGATCACCTCCCAAATAAAGTATTTCCACTTGAATCCTTATTTCAAGCTCAAATTCTGGAGGCATGCAAACTAAGACACCTGTACCTATTAATAATAATAATTACAATGCAAAATTAATTGAGCATTTAAAAGTACATGAGACAATGTAATGAGGACTTTATATGCATTCTCATGAGCCAATTGAGATGATATTATTATCATCCTAATTTAACAGATGATATAACCGAATCACAGAAAGGAAGTAACTTGTCAAATCACACAGACTTGTACTGAGATGAACCAGAATTCTAATTCCAGAGCCTTGCACTCTTCAATCACTGCATTATATTTTCAGCTGACTTAGTGCAAAAAAAGGAAGAGTCCAGGATGGAGGAATTAACAGAACAATGAACAAACTCGTAAACCTTTTAATGATTTTTTTTTTGCCATAAAAGGAAAGCAAAATGATTTAATAACTTTTGTGGGGAAGTGGTGGGGCTGAGATTAGGAACATATCTGCATTATTAGAAGATCACATGAGGGAAGCAAGAGGAGACTAGTTAGAGGCTGTTGTAGTAATTCAGGAATGGCAGCGGGAAGAGAGAGAAGTGGATGAATTTCATAAACATATAGAAGATAATATTGGTTTTATGTACCTAATGATGCATCTAAGTAGTGATGAGGGGAGAGAAAGGTTTCTGACTTAAGTGACAAGGCAGTAAAAGTTACATTTACTGATGTGTAGAAGGGGATATAGGTTTACTTAAGAGGTACAAGTAAGCAATCTATTATAACATGGAGTAATATGCATCAACATAGAGTAAATATAGGAACACTGCAGATACATTTGGCACATAACTCAGTCCCAGGACATGATCAGTGAAGGAAGAGGTGCCTAAGGTCAGAAATAAAGAATGAAGAGATACTATCTACACCCATCCATATCTTACATATATCTGAACTACATTTACAGCAACGTGGTTCACCCTTTGAAAGCTCTTCCTCTCACAGCTTTTAACATGTTACAATCTTATGTTAAATTATTTAAAGTTTATGGATACTCCCCCACCTCGAAAATCTCTAAACAGCATTAAATATATAAAGCTTAATAAATTTAGTGTAGTCATCCATCTCTTCTTCTCTCTGCTTCCCCCTTCTCCACTGACATTATAAACACTAGTTCACATTTCACATGAAAGTTAAAATACCAGTCAGATACTGACAAATGTAGGGCGAAAGGCTCTCAAAAATCTTTAAGCACACTTCAGATAGAAATCATAGGAAGAAGTGTCTGCCAGTCTATTTTTTTCTACCATAAAATACCAGAACATTTGTAGTTCATTCCTGGAAATATGATTCTACATCAGTAGAAATATGGAATTTCTTCATCAGTGAGGTTGAGTGCCCAGATATTACTCTCAGGACCTGGGTTTTCCTTTTCTGAGAGAATTCTTAAATGTCAGTGCAGATTCCTAGAGAGCATTTCTCCATGTGGTAAGATGATATGTTAGGGTATCTTTTTGGGTCATACCGAGAGTAGGATAAATTTCAGTCATGGGAAACTCTAGAAACAACCAATTTTCAAAATTCACACATCAAAATCCATTATCAATTTGTTTATTATACTAATGTGGTAGACAGAATAATGGTCCCCAAAGAGATCCAAATACCCAGTACTCGTGAATATGATACCTGAAATGGCAAAAGGACTTTGAAAATGTGATTAAGGATCTTGAGATGGGGACATTATCCTGGGGCAGAATCTAACCATAAGCATCCTTATAAGAGGAAGGCAGAGAAACAGAATGAGAGAAAATATAAGGGTAGAAGCTGAGGTCCGAGAGGATGGAAGATGCTGTATATTGGCTTTGAAAATGGAAGAGGGGGGCTGCGAGTCAATGAATGTGGTGGCTTCTAGTAGCTGGAAAAGATAAGGAAATGGAGCTTCCCCCAGAGTCTCCGGAGGAGTGCAAGTCTGCCAACACCTTGATTTTAGCCCGGTGAAACTGATTTGACTTCTGACTTCCAAAACTAGAGAATAATAGAATAACAAATCTGTGTTGTTGCATGCCACTACGTTATTTGTTACAGCAACAACAGTAAACTAATGCAATTAGTAAATGGCATTATCATTTATGACAGACAATAGTGTAGTTAATTATTTTGAAGAAAGTCATCCTATCAGCATTAATACATCTTGTCTTTGGAATGCATTCAGCCACATATTAACAGCAACCATTACGTCACATAGATTTTTATGTTTTCAACTTGTTTTCTGGATGAAGGAACTAAATCATGCCATAATAAAATATAATAAAGCACCTAATAAAGTTACAGAAGAGTATGTGCTAGTCTTAGTGCTGTGATATCCAATCTGATAGATACATGTGGCTATTTCAACTCAAATTTAAATCAATTAAAACCAAATGAAATTAAAACTTCAATTACTGTCACACTAGTCACATTTCAGGAG
This sequence comes from Pteropus vampyrus, assembly GCF_000151845.1. Lineage (NCBI taxonomy): Eukaryota > Metazoa > Chordata > Mammalia > Chiroptera > Pteropodidae > Pteropus > Pteropus vampyrus. The sequence goes on from NW_011890189.1 coordinate 115,165, forward strand.
CTCCGTAGCTATGGGTTGATAATGGCTACCTTATTGGAAAGTGCAGATTACAGAATATTTTTATCCTTGTATTGCTTTCAAAACATCTTTTTTTTTTTAATTTGGCCATAAAATTTCTCACAAGAATGGACATTGAAATCTTAACATTGACAACACATTTACAATGCTTATAATTTCATTTTTTTTAATTTAGAAAAGCTTAAAGAAAAACACCAAAGCATAAGCTATAATGAGTTTTTGCCTCAGCAATAACTAAATTGATCTCTAGAAAATCAGAAGATAACAAGAATGTACAACTAACATTTAAGAGTTGCAAAGCACTTTAAAAAAAATCAAAACAAACAAAAGAAGAATCCAGCAAGAAAGAATCAAAACCGCAGTCTGGAAAGAATAATTGTAAATTAAAAAACAAGAATAAACTCACAGGAGTATGCACACACACATGTGTGCACAAATACATACACATCCACAGATTTCCCTCTCTCCTTGGGGAAGAGGGCAGAGAATCATTAGAAAGCATATAAACAACTATAAATTCTACTCCAAAGAGAAATCATTACTTCAGTTCGCTCTGGTTTATAGAAAAATCTACCTGTAATTAAATAATCAAGTGAAACCAGGATCTCTAAAGGTATAAAAGAAGGAATATTGCCTTGGAATTATGCTGCTAGACCTTCAATGTGATACCAGTGTTAGTACTTTTCCACCCAGGATTGACGTTGAAATTGCACAGAGGGGACTCTGATTAAAATGAAGGAGAAGCAGGCAGAGCTAATACTCGACTTGCAGCTGAGGCTTTTTGCAGCATAGTAACATTGATATTAAGGAAGAGTGTGCATTGCAATAACATGGAAACCTTCTGTCTGAAGTTAGAGAGGAAATAAAAGAGGCATATGAAAATGCTTTAGGATGTCGCAAAGGCTGGATGATGATAGGAAGATGTAACACAATTCCTAAATTGATGACTGCAATGGCTTAAGAAGGAAATTGGGTTTCTGGCTTGAAGGAGGGGAAGCGTAAAGTTGTACTGAGGTGGGGAAGGGAGAGAAATTCTGTAAGGGAAAAGATGCAGACTTGGAATAACTACGATGGAAGTGCTATCAAGGACACAAAAAGACATAATACAGAAGCAGCCTGTCAGGTGTATTGCACAGTTAAATTTCCAGGGTTTTCTGGAGAAGCCATAACCACCAAACTGTTTCCTCTGATGACCTATCTAGCTGCCAGGTAATCAGCAAAAGACTCAAAAAGAGGAAAACAAAGTTCGCTATTTCCAAAAGTTTGCAGTTTCTTTTTTTTTTCTTTCTCATATTAAAATCCTATTTTTCCTTTCATAGATGAAATCAATGTGTGCATTAATTTCCCTTGTATACAAATAAAAAACTATGCTAAAATCTCTCTATATATATATGTTTGAGTTGTTATTTGACAGGAAGACTGAGGCGAGATGGAGAGTTTAGAGGGAAGCTTTGGCTGAGCTGGCCAAGGTTAAGCAGGACACACTCCAGATCCTTGAAGGAGATGATTATAATCTCTAGTCAGAAAACCTTCTAAAATAGGCCTTCCACTGTTCAATTTCCTATTAAACTCAAAATGAGCAAAGAGTTTATGTGGAAGTGGGGACTATACAACTTCATTACCCTGAAAGAATAAAGTCAGGATTTACCTGCACAGGGAAACAATTCCCTACTGCTTTAAAAAAAAATAAACTTTTTGTTTTAGAACAGTTTTATCAAAAAGTGCAAATTTCCCATATATCGCACATGCAATCTTTCTTATTATATTACATCTTACATGACATTAGTATGATATATTTGTTACAACTAATTAACTTATATTGGTAGATTATTATTATTAACTAAAGTCCGTAATCTTTCAGATTTCTTTTCTTTTCACCTAAGGCTCTTCTTGGCTGTGACAGTTCATCAAACATTCTTCGTTTTTTATTACTTAAACAGTTTGAAGATTATTGGTCAGGTATTTAGTAGAATTTCACTCAATCTGGATTTGTGTGATGTATTTCTCATGATTAGACTGGAGTTATGTGTTTTCGGGAAGAAGTCCATAAAGATAAAATGCCATTTTCTTCATATCGACATGACATCACTGTCGATGTTAAAACCTTGACTGCGTGGTTGAAATAGTGCTTGTTAGGTTTCCCCATTATATAATTACTCTTTTCCTCCCCTTTCCATACTGTACTTAATTTTTGGAAGGAACTCACTATGCCCAGTTCACACCTAAGGAGTGGGGAGTTATGTTTTATCTCCTCGAGGACAGAATAGCTACATAAATTATTTGGAATAATTCTTCATGGGCAATATGTCAGCTTCCCCCATTTAATTATTCACTTAATCATTTATTTATAAATGTATGGACTTGTGGATGTTTATTTTATATTTTAGATTATAATCTGATACTTTATTTATTTTGTTTCTCAATTTTTTTCATTTTTGGCCATTGGGAGGTCTTTCTGTTGGTCCATGTATCCTTTTGACATATACCTATTGGTGTAAATTTTGTGTTTGTTTTTAACATTTCCTTACATTCTAGCACTGAAAAAAAGCTTCATCTCTATCTTGTATATTTCCTGCCTCAGTCCTAGAACCAGCCATTTCCCCAAGTAGCCCTGATTCCTTTTCTTGAACAAGGGTATTAGAAACCAAGATCTGTACGTATTGCTACAGGGTGTCATTGCTTAGGCCTTCTCAACTGGAATATACATACACACATCTAAACTAAACATGAAGTCAGACTAATGTCTCTACCTCTCATTACCACATGAACCATTGTAGCCTCTTATTATCTGTAATCCCCCACTCCAACAATAAAAAACCTAACTCTCACCCTTTGTAAGAGACATGTACATTTCTAAGGGAAATCTCCATTTGTAAGGGTGTTTTTGCTCTCTGTACCAGGAAAAGGAGGATGACTCCAAATCTCTAGAAAATCTTATAAATGGAAAACAAAGATTTAAATCTGCATAACAACCTTGCTTATTGTACTTTTCTGGTAATCTCCCATAACTGGCCTTCTCCCCAAATATCTTCCTTTGTCTTTAGCTGGAGATGGTATTTAAGGTAGTGGCTTGAGCAATTTCAGGGAGTTGCTCAGTTTTCCTGGGTTTCTCCTATATATACAGGAGGTATACATGTTATTAAACTTCTATTTGTTTTTCTCCTGTTAATCTGTCTTTTATTATGGGGTTGGGGGAAGTGTCTCAGCCAAGAGCCTAGAATGGTAGAGGGAAATTTATTTTCCATGTACCAAAGTTTATATTGAAAGTAGGAGAAATGAAGGTAATCATTATATTTATCAACAACAGAGTTTTAGGGCCTCTTATTTTAAATATTTTATTGATGTATCTGATAGTTGCTGAGTGTCTATCAGGCACCATTCTAAGGACTAGGGATATATCACTGAACAAAACTTTAAAAAATTGTAGCCTTCATGAAACTTTCATCCTAGTGACATTAGACAGACAATAAAAAAATAAACATAATAAGTTATATAATATGTTAAAAGATAACATATGCTGTGGATCAAATAGGAAGGTGGAATTTCTCAAACTTTAAATTGCATATTAATTAACTAGGGGCCTTTTAACATGGCTTCTGATTTTACTAGGTGTTATGTGGGGGTCTCAGATTGTGCATTTTAAAAAAGCCCCAAGTTATATCACCTGACATTACTCTCCATCAAAGGACAACCAGGCATCTTAAAAATAGACTAAGATGAAAATACAGTGAGCTGAGAAAATACTCTAAGAGAAAACTGAAATAAAAATAAGGAAAGCTGGTGAGGAAACCAAAAAGGGAAGAGCAGAATTAAAACTCACATTAGAAAGTGTAGATTTGGTTTAACGACAGAAAAAAATTGCTGTGAAGGATAAAGTATATATATTGCCTCAAAAAAACAAGTCAGAAAAATTGAAAGATGAAAAAAAGATGATTGATATGAAGATTGGAGTGTAAAGCACTAATCTATAAATAATTGGAATATCTAGAAGAAATGAGAACAAAAGGAACAAAAGCAATAACCCTGGTTGAAATCCTGGATGTTTTTCCATTGTTTTGAGGTGGGGAGGACAATGCTTACTATCATCACTACTGAAAATGCGGTCAGTTCAAAAAACAGCAGGAGAAGGCTGTGTTGGGCAGAGTACTGTGCATTGGTTACCAATCCCAGGAGAGGACTCCAAACACTTCTGCCCATCGCATCTTGGTATCAGAGTTGCCAAGGAAAACAACACAGTCGAACAGTGGATGGAACAAGGCTTTACTTACATAGAGAAGAGACAGAGCAAGATCACCATCAATAGTGGGCTTCAGTTCCCTATGGCAAGTGGGACTCTCCCAGTGGCCAAATGCAGGTAGTCCGTCCACACGCACCTCTCTGGTGCCACAGTGGAAGGAACCCTATCCACTCCCCTCTGAAGACAGACATAACAGTTGGTCAGGTGCCACATGATGCACACTTTTAGCAGAGACAAAAGAGTACTCATAAAGTTTGAAACAAGGAAAGGTATTCATTCTCACACTACGTGACAAACTGGGCACAGGCGGTGAGAGTGCTATCTCAGTAGGGGAATGTTGCAGGTTCAAGGCCCATTCTCCCAAGGCTGAGTGGGGGTGGGGAGGCTGCATGCCAGAGCCACCTTTGCAAACAGTGTGAATGATAGAAAAGGGAAGACAAGAGACATTTTATATGTTCATTTTGTACTATGTATTTGAGAATCAAGTGAAAAATGCTTGAAAATTTAGAAAATAAAGTATGGTTGCTGGTTATAGATGAATAGAAAATCAAGAATTTTCATTCATACAACAAAATGATCATTCAAAACCTGTACTTAATACCACTTAACTGTATACTTAAAAATGGATATGACAGTAACTTTTATATTGTATATTTTATCACAGTAAGAGATAAAAAAAGTTAATAAATAGCAATCCATAGTATTATACATAAAGAAATACATTTTTTTCAAAAGTGCAAGATTTATACAAAAAAAACCCTAAAATTCCATTTAAAGATATAAAAAAATTTTAAGTTAATTGAAAGAAATACGAAGTTCCTATATTTAAAAGTTAAATAGCAAATATGCCTATTCTTCTTAATTAAAATGTACATGTATTAAAATAATAAACAACCAGATGATTTATTATTTTAACTTAATAAAATGATATAAAGTTATTCTGGAAAAGGTGTCATGTGAAAAATAATATTAATAAGGCAAAAAATGATCTTATAAGTTTAAAGGCAAACAGATCAATGAAACAAGAAATTAAATCTAAAATGTCATACACATATGACTTTCTTTACAATTCAATCTTCAAATTTCTCTTTAAATAGAGGGATTCATCCCATGTGCATGTAGTTTAACAATTTATGTTCCTGGTCTTGTTCCTTCCATCTCACTATATGTTTACAAATAATTTTTTTCATTCTTTTCCTAATGTTTGCCGGATTGCTACATTACTATTAATTCTATTTCTTTCCTTTCTTAATTGGACATTAATAAATTGGATTGGCTCTTATCATCATTCTACTAGTGATAGTTTTCTGCCTCCTACACTCAGAATCAAACACATATTTATCTTTAAGAGAAAGAAATGCTGACCATGCTTCTTGATTTTATCCCCTACTCCAGTAAGAATAAACATTCTGAACATTTTTACTTTCTCCACTGCTGCATACTCCTACAACCTGCTTAGAATGCTTTTACTTAACTCCTTTTTCACTCAGTGCTAGGTTTTGAGATAATTTAGTATTTTTGATACCTGGCTATAATTAGTCTCTTTACTGCAACATTTCTCTCCCTTTCGAGAATCATTACTTCTAAGTCTCATTACTTAGTATTCATATTTCAAATCTCTATTTCCAATATCACAATCAAATTAGGTATATATATGGCTAGGTCATGCATTTTCACTCTTTCTTGTTTCCTCTCCTCTTTCTCACTCTATTTTGAAGTCTCTAATTTATTTGTTGTTTGGTCAGAATAATCTCTCTAGTAGTTTCCTGAGATAAGGTAGGTGGGTAATATGTTTCATGATTTTTCGTATCATCATAAATGTCTATTGCTTACCCTGAGAAGTTAATTACGTCATGGCTAGGTATAAAGTTTTTTATGTTACATTTTTTCTCCACATTTTGCATATAATATATTTCTCTGAAGTTTCCAGATTGCATATAAGAAGTCATATTGACAGTCTGATCCTTTTTCCTTTTAAGCAACTTGTCTTTCTCTCTAGAAACTTGTAAATTTCATTTTTTTTCTCACATTGAATTTAGGAATTTTATTTAAATGCATGTCGTTATCCATCAATTTTCCATAAAAGTTAGTAAGCACTTTGCGTCTGTAGATATCTCTTTTCATACCAAGGAAATTTTCCTTGACATTGTTCCTCTATTCCTTTTAATTTTTCTGGAAATCATATATTTTGTACTATGTTTTGTCACCTTTATCTTTCAGGCCATTGGTTAGTGTCCCAAGAGTGACTATTCTTTTCTTAAATTTATCTACTGAATTTTAAAATCAAGAAGCACGTTGTTATTCTTTTTTAGTTCCAGAAATGTTTTTTCTTTGGAATGCTACAATTGAATTTCCTTAACATGATTATTAGGTTTATGTTTAAGATGTCATATCTCCTTTCAGCAGCTCTGCATCAATAGAAGTCACCTTACGGGTGCCTTGCTTGTTCTTCCAATTTGGTTGCTGTGCTCACTTAAGCCCATTGCTGTGTACTTTTGCCTACATAATGCTCTGTTCATTCTATGTTGTCACATTAGATATCGTTACCAGACTGAATGCAAGTTTCAGAACTAATCCTGATGATATTAACAATATAGTTTCAAGTCACACATTATATCACTATATAGCAAAAAGTACATAGGACAAGAAATGGAAGTAGAATAGTATTGCTAATCCCTCCCCCCACCCCCAAATGCATCTTTAACTTGGATAATTAGAGAAATATATTCAAGTATATTATTAAAAAATCAAAAACATAAAAACTAGTACGAACAAATGCAAAACTTTCAGATCACTGTGGAAAATAAGAATAAAAAATCCAGTCTAAGTTCTGGTAGACATAAGACACAAAATTGAAATATGTGATGTCGGAAAGAAGCAGTGAATCATTACCATTTCTACGCAACATTTTTACACCTAGAAATATCAAGCTAATCAAGAAAAAATGCTTTCAATTGGCTTGAATAAACCAATAGACTTTCAGTTAAATTTCAGTAATCTGAAAGTTATAAAAAGGAAAAAAGATTCCCTTCAAAGTAGCAAACACCAAACCAAACACTATCACAACAATGACAGCAGCATCAACAATCATATTACAAATGTTATGCCAAAGAATTATTTTAACAGCAAAAAAAAAAAAAAAGAGAGGGGGGAATCTAAAAGAAGAAACCTTTGGATAACATGAATAAAACTTTGCTGACAGAAAAAATAAAGATTTGTTATGTTACTCAATGGGAAGACAGAATATTGCAATTGATCCTTTATAAATTAATTTACTGCTTTAATTTCATCCCTATCCAAATTCATTGGGCGAAGCTCATTCATGAATGCAGATGCAAAAAAATCCCAAACAAAATGTTAAGAAACCATACTGTATAGAGAGTAAATTAATTATAATACAGTACAACCAAAATGAGTATTGCGTAAGATCGCAATGCAAGCTTAACATTAGAATATATGCAAAGATCTTTTTCCACAATAGAAGATGAAAGGAGAAAAGCAATATTTTTACCTCATAATGCAGAAAAATGTGATAAAATTCAACCCTTTTATAATAGGAACTCAGTAAACAAGGAATATAAGTGAACTTCCTGAACCTGACAAAAGGAATCGACCAAAAAACTTGAGCAAACATCTCTTATAATAAAAAAATTAGGAGAATCCTCTTAAAATTCAGAAACAAACAAGAAAGTCAGCACTGTTTCCAACCATTATTTCTTGGTGATTTTGGCCAGTGTAATAGAAAAATGAAAAGAAATGTAAATGTGTGTGTTTGTGTGTGTGTCAGAATGTGAAAAAACAGTCATTATGCAGAGGTGATTACTGTTAACTTAGAAAACCCAGAATATCTACAAATATTATAAATAATAAAAATTTAGCAAGTTGGCTTGTTATTAGAGCAACATAATTCAGAAACAGATAAAAACATAATTTAATAGAATATGATCTTTACAATTACAATAACTATAGATTCATAGGGAAAAATTAACAAAATATGTATTAAGATATAAATATGAAAAAGCAGACCCTGTAAATTTGTAGAAGAAAATACAGAATTATGTATGTCTGACTTTGGGATAGGAAATAATTTACTAAGATAAACAAATAATTTTGCTGAATTCAACAAAATCAAAATTAAGAATTCCTATCAATAAAAGAAATAAGGCAAGTTAAAATACAAGTGACAAACTAAAAGAAGAAAACCATAATATGACAACTTAGTAACCATTAGTCTTTAGAATGTGTGAAGAAATACTACTAAACTAAGAGCAAATGAAAAACTACATCCCACCCACCTCCCCTCAATAAAAATAAATAAAACACAGGAAAAGGCATTTAACAGTTATAGCCAATAAATAGTATGCAATCAGCAAAATGAAAATTAAGACCATATCTTAACCTGTAATCCCCAGAAAGCTACTACTTTATAAGAGAATGAAGTCCCAAGGAGGAGTGAGGGACAAGCGGAGTGAAACAGGGAGGGATGGAGAGCTAAGATAAGGATGTATTAATGACCTAGTTGCAGCTAAGTAGGACTGAGTAGCCTATAGGATTGTCTTCTGAGAAGGTGCTTAATTATATCTCTGGTCCATCCAACTTGGAGAAGAGGGGTGGAGAGTGGGAAAATGTACCCTCCATTGCCCATATCCCCTTGTCGAAGTTCATCCTGTGGGGTATACGCATGGCCATAGAGCAGAGCTCCATAGCATCCCACTTCTTGGCATCAACTTGGAACCCTAGGCTGAGCAAGGGCATGAGGCAAAGTGCTGCTGTTTTGTGCCTGCTTGAAAATGCTGGAAGGCTACACTGGTTGTCCAGCAACTGGAACAAGAAATGGTGAGGCTGAAAGAATCTAAACTGGTTCATAAGAAGTATCTGATAAAGACACTAGATAGCATTTTATACCTGCAGTACTGGCAGAAATTAAGAAGTCTGGCTACATCGATTGTTGAAAAGGATGTAAAACAATGGTATTTATACCGCTGATAGGTATCCCATGTGCCTTTAAGGGTACATATGAATCGAAAAAGAAAAAAAAAATTCCCTAGTGCAAAAAGAGAAGGAAACCTGCCACCTTTCAGAGCATTTTCTTTAGAAAACTTATAATTGTAAATTTTCTTGGGTTTTTTTTTGAGATGTATGTAAATCTTTTGAAAAATCTAAATAAGCTTCTTTACAGCTTTAAATTTTTTAAATAAAGCTGTTTAAAGCTTTACAGTCTTTTCTTCGGAAGGGGGGGCCAAGTCTTTGAAACACGATCATCAAAGAAGATGGATGTGTCCCTATCCCCCACTTTCTGTGGGAGACTAGGAGCCTAACATCGGGAGCCTTGTTCTGAAACTACCTCCTGTCATAAAGATATGATAAATTTATTTTTCCTTTGTATAAAACCAATTAGCTAACCCAGAGAGTCACCCCAACTACCAAGGGAATTTAGGATGAACTGCATATGACGAATGTTGCTGTCAAGTCCTCTTACCTGAGGACTAGTTATTTTCTCTTGTGAGAACAAGGATGTAATGCGTTGTATCTACTTGGCTACATAAAAGGGTGAGATTTCTTTCTGTCTTTGCAATCTCTTTAGCGAATTGCCTGTGATGCACCACATTCTGGCTTAATGCTTATTAAATAATAAAACTATTTTCTTTCTAATCTACCTTCATTGTAGAGGTTTACTGAGTTAGCAGGAGATTTTGTTAATTATATTTCCCCAACATGTTCTCATTTTGGATTTGGGTTTTAAGTTCATGAGTATTCATTGTATTATTATGATTTACAACTTACAAATACATACACATGCAGACACAGATATGTTCTTTTGAATGTATCAAATAATATTTTAAAACATTAAATTAAATATTTTAATATGTCCAAAAATATTTTAAAAGTAAAAGACATCCAGCTGGTAAATGTTTACAACAAATATAGAAAATTAAGTTTTAATAAGCTTAATATATAAAGTTTATATAAATTATTTTTTAAAAATATGTTACTAGGCATGACCTTGAGAGAAGCAACTCCCTTTGGCCTCTGACAGTTTCTAGAGATGAAGGAACTCAGATGTGAACTGTCTGTCAACAACCCACATTCCCAGCCACTGAGTGAATGAGTGCTTCATCTCTAAAGTGGGAGAGGCAGATAAAATCAGAACCTGAGTAACTTTTGGACTTAGGGCATAGGGGGTGCAGATGGGTTGCAACAGGAAAGAGATTAGGCAGTTTAAAAATAATTTGGAGGTGAAATTATTAAGTAAATCTTATTGGTGAAATGGGAATTCTCTCATTCATTTATTGTCCCTGAGGGTAAAAGTCCATTTCTTCTTGACAGCATAGCAAACCAGTGTGCCTCCATACCCCAAGTTCAACTCAGAGAAAGCCATAGAAACAAGGGTGATAGGTCAGAGAAATTAACATAAGAATAGGTATGTGAATAATTTTATAAAACTGTAAAATTAAAGGCGAAGGAGAAAAGTAATACAAATAGAAAGAATTAAATAAAACAAAAACAATCCAAATATGACAGTATTAGAAATAAAAATAAATATGTTTTCTTAGCATTTCTAAACACAGAACACTAAGATTGGAATTTTTTTTAAAAGGTCCCAAAATATCTACCAATATGCACCCAGAAATGTTGAAAAGAAAATGCATACACAAAGAACTCTAGATGATATAAGACCTAATGTGAAAGGACAACTTCTGATACACACACACACACACACACACACACACACACACACAAAACTATGAGGGAATATCTTTTTGTTTTGGGGAATGCAGAAGGATTTCTTAATTAAGATAAAAATAAAGTACATGTGATTAGATTAACATTGATTTGATTATCTAAAAACTAAATACTTATTTTCTAAGAAGAACATCATGCATATTATTAGTACGAAGCTATTTACAATGCTTATGACCTCAAGGTATTAAGAGCCAGAATAGTCAATGAATTCTTGGATATCAATAGGAAAATGGGCAAAGGATAGTTCATATATGAAAAGATGCTCATCATCCCCACCAGTTAACAAAAATGCAAATTAAAAAAGGAGATGCTACTCAACAGTCAACAGATAAATAAAATGAAAAGTTGATAATATAAAAGTTTTCCAAGAATGAGGAGAAATCGTGACCTGTTAGAAATCTAAGCTGGAAAAGGCTTTCTGGAAGGTACTCTGACAGTACTTAATGCAATTGTCTGAATATTTATTTTGTGTTGGGAAGTGGAAAACTTGCCTTCTGAAATATGCAAATTATTTTTTCAGTCTGGCACACTGGCCAGTCTTCTTTTGAACTCTCCTGTCAACTTCAAAAAACTACCTGTTTGGCCTGCTTTTGTCACCCATTCTGTTTCAAGCTTATTTGGAGGTATCGATAAGGAAATGCAGCCTATCATTGTCACTTAGCCAAATAATGATCATTCTACTTTTTCTCTGCAGGCATATTTCCTTTTTAAGTTTTTTTTTTGTTTATTTGTTTTGACTTTAACAAGATATATGTCCACCTAAAAGCAGCTACTTAAAACACGTTAGCATTTTTATCTTGTACTCTTAGAAGTGCTTCTTTCCTACACGATTCTATTCAAAAGCCTGAAACTGCAAATAAAAACCGTGACAACTCTCTATTTTACAATTTTAAATGAAATTTGCCACCATGTTATTAATACAAACACTAATATCTGTAGATATAATTTATATGGATTAATTTTAACTGAGTGAGGTAGGGAAGAAAATATCAAGGCTGCCTTCCCTCAAAAAGAAATATTTTGTCACACTTTACTGGGGGAGGTAGATAAAATCAGAATTTAGAGTACTTTGTGGGTTAGAGCACAGGAGGTGGTTAGTTGCAACAGGAGAGAGAGATTAGGCAGTTTAAAAATAATTTGGAAGTGAAGTTATGTAAATCTTATTGGTAAAATGGGAATTTCTCATTCCTATTTTGTCCCCCTCTTCTAGCAAAATGCCAAGTCATTGAATAATTATTGAGTCTTTCAACAACTGAAATGAATTCAAGCCAACATAGAATGAAAGTTAAAACTCCAAGCAATATTATGTTTTGTTTTGTTATTCTATCTTTTAAACTTTTTGTTTTTGTTTTCAATCACAGTTGACACTCGATATTATTTTATATCAGTTTCAAGTATACAGCATAGTGGTCAGACATTTATATAATTTACAAAGTGATCCCCCTGATTAGTACACACTGTTTTGCTTTATTATTTATATCACTAAATGTTATATCTTGTTCAGAGCATTCATTTTTACTTGATAATATATAGGTCTATGTTTAGAATTAGTGCACTAAACTATTCATTATTTTTTCTACTTATATAAAATCTCAGAGTCAAACCTCTTAAAAGTATTCTGCATGTGAATTTCATACTTGTTTATGCTGATTATATAGGGGGAAATCAGTTTTTCACTATTGCAAATGACAGTTTATATGTTGTCAACCAGATAAACATGAAAAAACTCTGTCAATTGTTTAGCATTTCCCAAATAACTAGAGAAATGTTATAGTGTGGATAAAATATTGGCATGATTTAAAGACTATTATTTACTTGTCATGTAGACAATTTGGTATAATGTTGCCAGTAAATCAATAGTGATCAATGAACAGAACTCGTTCCTTCCTCTTGACTCCCAGTCCTCAGTGCTCCAAGAAATGACAGCTAGTAGCATTAAATTGAAAATATATACTAAAAATGATTTTGAAGAAGTAAGTAAAGGTCATTCATTTCACGTCAGGAGAAATAAAGGATAAATCTAAAAAGACAAGAAGGAGAATAAATACAAAAAATTAAGATGTGTTCCATTTTAAAAAACTACTTTTTACCTAAATATGTACACAGCAGACCACAGAGTTGAACTAAACATCAGTGGGGCAATGTGGTTTTTTTTTTTTTTGAAGGCCATAAAATGCAGAGTATCAAGACTTTGTGAGATATTTCCCTTTCATTCAAATACCTCACATTTCTCATACTGCGATTTTGAAATTCAATTCCAGAAAAAGATTTGGTTTTGGTTACCCAAGCTGTAGAGTAAATTATGTCAATGTGTTACTAGTCTTCCTTATATTTTTTGAGATATAATGCCTCATAATTGAAAGAGCATCAGCCTTAGAGCCAGAAAAATGTGCACTTTAATTCCCATTATGCCACTAAATTAGATGTGGGGACTGGAGAAAATTTATTTACTTCTCTGAACTTGCTTACTTTCTGGAAAGAAAAAGTAAATAAAGTCTGCTTTATTTATTTAGCAATATTATGAGAATTAAATGCAATGTTGAATTCTATAAGAATTCAATAAATGGTAGCTATCAATATCATTGTCTTACTAATATTATTATTGTTACCTTTATTCTTATTTCCATCTTTAGTTATCGCAACATTGGGCATGTTACAAAAGATCATGCCCAGTCTTTTGTTGCCACGGTCTCCAAATACGTAAAATGGGGATAATAACAGTATCTATTCACTGGCTAATGTGAGGGGTAAATGAGTTAATATATGTAAATCACATAGCAGAATCCCCTGCATACTGTAAATGCCATATAAATGCTAACAATTATTATTAGTGTTAGAAGAATTAGATTTTATAAGCATCAGTGAACAGATGGGAGGGTATTTTAAGTGTATAAAAAGTCAAACACCACAAACACTATTCTGTTTTGCTCACACAAAAGATTGATCTCAGTGGCCAGTTCTGTAGTGTTTAATTCTTGCAGCAACCTAAAGATATATATCCTCTTCCAGATCATAATAACCAGATAAAACTGAACAAAAATATTCAAAACCAGAGATATGAGCAAATCTCATAATTTAAAGTCTAAATGTGAAACATGAACATCTAAATGACAGTGTTACACAATTACAATTACTGAAACTATTTTGAAGAGTTAGACAGTGATGCCTGAACCCAAACACCCAGGAAAGCATACCAGAAGACCTTAGTGAAGTATTTTAATTTACATCCCAACAGATATTGTTACACCCTCTCCAGGGAACTTTGCAACCCCTCCTCCCTGCCCCTGCCAAGTAAATTAAGTGCCGTAATGATCACTGATGGAAGTAAACTATATATTTCCATGTGTTTAAGTCTCAGAATTCCTGGTTTGAAGTCATGATTTTTCTCACCTTCAGTACTTGGTGGACATTTTCCTTTAATGTTGTTTATTTATATCTATTCTCATCTGAATAATCATACACTAAGTACACATAAGTCATTGTAAAGATGGAAATTTATTTATAAAATGAAGATGAAAATCCTATGGAGATGGGATTAAGCTGACTTGTTCCCAGCTGAGATTTAATTTTAGAGTTTAATTAGGCTTTTTGCCCATTAGATCTCTAATGTTTTCTTTGGGGTGGATAAGGAATTAAATATCTCACGACAATTGCTGTTGAAAAGGAATTCTATTTTTACAGTGATAGAACAAACTTTTACTAAATGAATAGTTAAGAGTATTGGCAGTCAATTTAAACTTCTCAAATCAACAGGAAATTCTTAATAACTTAATATGAAATCCAAACAGGATATGTGGACTTATAGAATATGGGTTCGATTTTTTTTTTTACTTAAGTTTTCTGGGAGGAAATTAATATTCCTGTTGATTATTAAAGGAAAATGACATATCATTTTCATACTGAAGGGTTGTTCCAATCTTTGCCTTCTTTGAAAAAGAATTTCATGGCTTCCATGTTTTTTAACTTATATAC
>NW_011890190.1:0-244 GCF_000151845.1 Pteropus vampyrus
ATCACCCCGAGCGTATGGCAATGCTGGTGTTCCCGTGGCGAGGACTAGTGTGGGGGGGGGGCGTGGCAAAGGAGGGGCCCCGAGAGAGAACACTTAGCTCAGGCTGGAGGGAGGTTATGGGAGGCCTCCTGAGGGACGTAACCACTTAACCTGAGCCAGGCGGGCAAAAATGGCGAGGACAACAGGGAGGGGCGTGGAGATGGGAAATCTAGAGAAAAGAAATGGTGTGAACGGCGACGCACAA
>NW_011890190.1:2288-2955 GCF_000151845.1 Pteropus vampyrus
TTATATTTTCGCATTTAAGTATGTTCTTGCTTCTCAGATATTTATCAAGCATCTGCTACGTTCTAGGCAATGCACTGCTTTTCCCAGATGACCTCAGGGTCTGTCGATAACGTCCCCTGTCACGGCTGTCACAGCACCTAGCACAGCACTGATATCTGAGCAGCCACCCAGTAAGCACCTCCCGCCACATTTAAGCAAACACGGGAGGACACACAGGATCAGGCGGCGCAGGGTGCCCCCTCGGTAAGAGCCCGCCTCCGGGTACCACCCGGCCCCGCCCTGGGGGACCCGCCCTGCCCCACCCTGCCCGACGTACCTGTCCACTGAGGCGGGCAGCGGCAGTTGTAGGTGTTGACCCCGTCCACGCAGACCCCTCCGTTCTGACACCTGTGGTTAGGGCAGTCGTCGATATTCCGCTCACAGGTGCTTCCTTCAAAACCTGGCAGGGGAAGGAGGGGAGAAAAGGACGAACTGTCACTCGGGAGAAGTGACGGGCTCTCTCCCGCAGGGCGTGGCCATCGGACGGCCAACAGCGTCACGTGTCAGTCAGTTCAGGAGCCAGCAGCTGGTCCGCCCAGGCCTCACCGTATCACATCCCCACCCCATCTTCTGTCTTCCTTTGCTTCCAGCACGGCCAGACAGTTAAAGTGACTCATTATGCCAATGA
>NW_011890190.1:5001-5828 GCF_000151845.1 Pteropus vampyrus
AAGCACTGTGTTAACGTTTAAATGGGTTAGATATAAAAAGCACGTCACTTGATAAATGGTGCTGGGACAGGTGAATATTGATATGCCAAAGAATAAAGCTGGACCCCCTTCGTCACACCGTGCACAAAAGTGAACTCAAAATTTAAGAGTTCAAATGAAAAAACTCTTAGAATAAAACAGAGGAGTACATCTCTGTGACTTGGGCTAGGCAGAGCTATCTTAAATAGGACCAAAAGCACAAGCAACAAAAGAAAAAATAGACAGCTGGACTTCACCAAAATTAAAAACATTTGGGTGTCCAAGGACATCATCAAGAATGTAAAATGACAACCCACAGAATGGGAGAAAATATTTGCAAATCATATATCTGATGAGGGACTTGTACCTAGGACATAAAAAGAAGTCTTACAACAATAAAAATACAATATACATAATATAATAATAAAAAGACAACTAGCCCAATTTTACAAAATGGGTAAAGGATCTGAACAGACATTTCTCCAAAGAAGGTATACGAGTGGCCACTTCGCACTTGAGCAGATGCTCGACATTATCAGTGAAAAAAGTTCTGAATTGATTGGGGTGATGGTTACACATATCCGCGAACATACTGAAAACCAATGAACTGCACACTTTAAAAGAGCAGATTATACAGCATGCAAAGTATCTCAAAGCTCTCATATTAAGGGGAGAAGCCATAGCGTACCCAATGCCCAATAAGTGTTCTGCACGTATTAGCTAATACTATTATATATCAATAGGATCAAAGCATCCCTTAGACACTATCTACTCTAATCGTCTTGTTACAGATGAAGAAGCTGAGGGCC
>NW_011890190.1:6675-8684 GCF_000151845.1 Pteropus vampyrus
GCGGGGCACGGGTTGCTGAAAGGTCTTCGAGGGTCTCTTGGCCCCAGGCGGGTCGGGAATGTAGGAGGCATTTCAGTGAAACAGGTGCCTCTGACACCCGGGCGGAACCACGCAGCGTGGGCCAACAGGAAACAGAACTATGGAGTGAAATTGGACCTAGGGCCCAAGTCGAAGGAGCTGAAATAATGCCCTCTGGAAAGTGGGGTGATCGCTTCTGCATCTGCTCCAGAAAAACCTGCCCAGATACGATTAGTATAACACCCTCGTCACATGCCCTGGACGAGAATGCGAGAAGGAATTATTTCTGCCAGTTTTTAAGCTCAGCAACAAAAAAGCAGAGACAAAAGCCACAGAATATGCTTAAGCTCTGTTTCAACGACACAGGGATATTGCGCCTAAGCGGCCTATAAAGCACGGGGGTGGTTTAAAGGATAAACCTTCGTTGTTTGGAGAAGACAGATCAGATGGCTTTTTTATAAAGTTTAAAAAAAAAAATCGCAGGGGAATGGAAAGGTGTGGGAGAGAAAGAAAAGGGGACAGCACCTCGCCCCATCCGAGTGTGAACTCGCAAGGGGCGGCCAGCAGCTTCGAGGGACCCACGGATTTGGGGTTATCTGCGCTGCTTCAAGAAACATCCACAAACAAAAACCAGCCTAACTCGTTCTCGCCCTGAGGGTTGGCCATAACCCCAAAATTCTGGGAGTCAATGACTCGCTCACGTATTCTCTATTTTGCTCTCATATTCAAACTACTCTGGCGAGTGCCCATCCTCGGGGCTTCTGCTAAGGACGCCGCTTAGTGGCCACTCGCGAAGTTCTAGGTTATTAACTCACTGATCCAGGAAGAACAAATATGGTTCCTTGGTTTTATTAGTTCTCTCTTGAATATATTGTTTTCTTCCCTCTATGGAGAAATACTTCTTTTTTTTTTTTTTTTTGGTCACATAAGATGAGTCATTTTTGCACTTTTAATTCTCTCCCCATGAATCTTACGATAACACTAAAGTAACTACAGTGCCCTTCGCAGGACAAGAGCTATAACTTAACCATTCAAACATAATCACTAATTTATCCGGGGTCCGCCGACTTTCAGCGTTGGAAAGAGCTCTAAAATTCTTCTCCTCCGGTACTAGAGAACATAAGGCCAGGAGAGGCGGAACAGGGTCCAGGATGCACGACCTCGGGAGGAGAGTGAGAGGGCCCGAACGGAGCGGGGAAGACGGGGCAGAGTGTGGACAGACCGACCGGAAACAACAGACACATGGAGTAAATTACATAGTGCAAATTATCCAGTAAGAAGAGAAGTGTTAAAGAAGAAGGGAAGACGAAGTAGACGAGAGCAAGCAGTAATTCAGGAGTTCTGGGGGGTGGTTACGGTTTGAAACGGGGTGATCGGATTGGGCCTCGAGTAAAAGTGCAAAGGCTTGGCGTGTCACGGGAAGCAGCCGCTGGGAGGCACAGAGTACCTTAACGAGCTACTTTGCCTCCTGCTGACTCGGTTAGTACCATTTTGGGTACTAAAATAATGATTCCGCTCAAATAAGGGCGTTATTATTTACACTGACAGTGATTATTATTCTAAGTAACATTTCAGTCACGTGATCATTTGGAGTGGTGCAGAGGGCAATGGAGGGAAGGCCTAGGCTGCAGTGTGGAAATCTTCGGGCTCCGTTCTCCTGTGTGGGATCAAGTTAGCATTTTCCGAACTTCGCCTGGGACATTAAAAACGATGAGCACAAAAACCTTACAAATTATATAAATACGAATTTATTCCTAATGTTACTACATCATCTATTGTTTTAAATGCTCTTTAAAATTTCCTTCTATACGTTGTCCAAGCTGATACCATTTGCTTTATAGATCACGGGACCCCAGAAGGCAAGAACTAGTCTACTTAACTATTTTTAAATGTCTGCATGATGTCACACGTAGGGCCGATATGTAACAAATACTCTTGGATCGTAATTAGAAGTATCTCTTTTTTCCTATAACACGAACCTTTCTTTTTTT
>NW_011890190.1:11089-13429 GCF_000151845.1 Pteropus vampyrus
CAAGCTCCCACACGCTGTTCCTCTTTTTGCTTTTTTTGGGGGGGTTATTTACGATTGTGCCGTACGTAACCTATCGGCACTCATCGACAAGCGCTCAATGATTCACAGAGCATCGCCCCGCCCCACCCTCCACCCTAGTTCCAAAATTCTCTAGCTTTGAGTCAGGGCAGGGTTACCCCGAAGTCACAGAGGGGACCTGGAGAGAATTCAGAGGGCTAGAAGCCCAAGGAAAATCACAGAAGCATGGGTGGGTAGATAGGGAAATATCATCCCGTCAGAGGTAAGAGCGTGTGGGAAAGCTGATCGCCAGCTGTCACTGCTAATTCGCTTTAAAGTGTCACTAACCACACATGCACGTTTTCCGGGCTCATTCTCACTGTGCTCCTTCCCATGCCATATACTCGTCTGTCTCTTTCCCACAGCTGTTTCTCTTCTTTCTTACTGTTCCTCCAAAAGGGACAATAAACAATTTCCTAGCCGCTCATCATCGTAAACCCCGACATGTTCAATTACCCCTGCTCCGTTTATGCAGCACGGCGGGCCCATAAACTCCTCCCTCGCCAGCGACCCGCCTCACACAAAATTCTCGCTTCCCCGTTTCCTCTGCTGAGACTGGTGCTTCCTAAAGGGCCACACCAGCCGTCTTCCTCCTGTGTAGGAGCTGCGTCTCCCGACCCCAGGACACGCTGGGGACTCCTTACCTGGAAGGCAGTTGCACTCGAAAGTGAAGTCGCCTGTCTGCCGGCAGGTGCCTCCATTGACACAGGGGGAGGGGGCGCAGGGCACGTAGAGGCTTTCGCAGTGCTGGCCCGTGAAGCCCTGGGGGCACTGGCACTGATAGGAGCCGGGCAGGTTGACGCAGGTGCCACCATGCTGGCACTGTCCTGGAACATCACACTCGTTGACGTCAGCCTCACACTTCTGTCCCGTGAAGCCTGCGAGGCATTGGCAGGAGAACTGGTTGGCCGCGGTGGTACAGGTACTTCCGTTTGCACAGGGGTGGGACAGGCAGGCGTCAGTCCACTGGCAAAGCTTCCCTGGAGGAGCGAGAACTGAACTCAGCCCTGCCCACGGAAATGGCAGTCAGCCCCAAGCTCGCCACCCCCTCTCCCACCCAGCAGGTGACATCAGGGAGCTGTCGTGTGGAGAATCCCTAAGCTCTTTGAATTTGACATGGAGGCAGAGCAGAGGCCCCCGCCCGGATCATGTGCTACGGGCACTTTCCAGGACCCTCAGCCGAGACACAAAGGCTCGTGGTGAAGCACAGCCCTGAGGATTCATCGGTCCCTGTAGCAAAGAAGGATCTGGACCCAACCACTGTCTCTTACTTCCTCGTCTCTGCATGAGCTGCTCCTCAGTTTAGAATGCCATCTTCCTTTCTGTTTACCTAGTGGACTCCCACTATGGTGACAACTCTGCTCAAAAGTCACCGCGGCTGAAAGTTATCCTAATGTCCCCCTCAGCTCCCCAAGTCTCTCCCTCCCTCCCAATGGCAGGGGCTGTATTCCTGTAGCAGGCTCTCGAATCCTGTCTTTTGAATGAATAACAGGTCCTGGCATTTTCCACCACATAGAGCGTGGATAGACAGACTTCTTAGAAGACAGAAACAATACCACTTCTATTTCCTTTAAACACAACACACATGCACACATATTCTTGGAGGCTTTATTAACTGTGGTCTTGCTAGAAATATTGCTTGATGCATTCGGAGAGGACGAAGAACCCCTGACTCCTGGTACATGACACCTAGACAAAACTAGAAGCTGTCTAGAAAGGTGACTCCTGTGGACTCTCCCAGGTAGGAAAGTACCAGAAGCAGCAGGAAGACTGATGTGCCAGATACTGGGCATGACTCAAAGGAAGCAAAGCAGATTCTCTGAAATAGAGAGGAAAAACACCCCCGTGCTACTAATACATTTGGTGACTTTTGGCTGTCATTGGCGTAAGCTTTTTTTAGAACTGAAGGAGTGAGAACCCCCTGCATTTACTAAAACTCCCATCGGTTGTCAAACTGAACATCCAAATCTTTGACCCCCACAGGGAAGCAAATGAGAGCCACGACAGCTTTTCTAAGAGAGAGAACGTGGTGACACGTGAGCACACAAAAGTGCTCTCTGCCCATCAAAGGGGAAAGGTGCAACAGAAGTTTGGGCACGGCACGAAGATCTCGGGGCGCTGAGCGGAGAGAAGGCACCTCTCATTCCACCGAGAGGCACTTACCTACAGTGGAGCGAGGTTAACACGGCCGCTTCTGGCAACCACGTGTACTGCAGGGCTGGCCGTAACCGAAACAGAAAGGTCCCTGACCTTGGTTTCCCGTAAGTGTTACGTGGTGTAGGT
>NW_011890190.1:14439-14935 GCF_000151845.1 Pteropus vampyrus
ACCTGTTGAATTTCCAAGGATAATATGAAATAGACAGAACCGTGAGCCTGAACGTCAGGGTCAGGGAGAGCGAAGAGGGCGACTGGGAGAGTCGCCAGCAACTCACGAAGACAAAGACACGAGAATGTAATGGATGAGGACGAGGCGGCGCGGGCCAAAGGAACGCTCGGCGGTCAGGAAGCCCCGAGCGTCCAGGGAGAAGAGGACGTTTCGAGAAGCAAGTGATTGGTAAACGGCACGGACGGCTGCTCCGCTGGGGACGGCGAAGGGGTTCTGATCCCTGCTCCCGACAGGCGTACTTTAGAGTCTCACGTACCCCTGAGACTCTGACTCTCTTTCTTTCCCCTTCTCCCCTCTTAAAACTCTCAGAAGGAAGCTCGTGGAGCTGTCTGGGACATCGGTTCCTCACCCCGGTGTCAAACGCGCCCCAGAGCCGGGGGACCCTTAAGAGCCCGATGTCTTTATTCAAGATCAAAAACGCTTAAATAAAGGCACC
>NW_011890191.1:0-370 GCF_000151845.1 Pteropus vampyrus
TTATCTCGGTGCTGGGGACCCTCGCCCAGGGCCCCCCATTCTCAGCACGGGGAGCTGCGAGGGGTGCCCGGCCGGTGGGGGGGGGCTTCCCAGACCGGGATGCAATGGCGTCCAGCTTCGGCTCTGCGGCCTCTCCCCTCCCGGACGGTCCCGGAGCGCAAAACCCAGCTCGCTCCGTGCTGGGGGAGACTCAGGCCCAGGTTGCCAAGCGGCTTGTCCACTCGGCAGCCCGCCTGGGCTTGGCAAGCGAGACCGAAGGCCTATCGGGCGGAGGCGGCCTGCAGGTGAGGACTGGCCGAGACACCTGCGGGACGATGTGGGGAAGCGGCCGTGGCCTCTGACCTGCTTCCGTCCGAGGCCGGCAGCTCAT
>NW_011890191.1:3260-4234 GCF_000151845.1 Pteropus vampyrus
AGCACAGCAGAGCCGGCTGGAGCCCTCTGGGTCCGATAAGAGAGGAAAAGGGTCTCGAGGCCCGTCCAGCATGGTCCCGCCCGGGCCAGGAGGGGCCCCGACGCTGCCTCTCAGCCGGACGTTGGCCGTGCTCGAGCGGGGGAAGCAGGGCAGCAGGTGGAGTTAGACACTGTCCTCCAGGTCTGGGAATACTCCTGCGGAATGTGGGATCCACAGCCCTGGGGAGAGCCCAAGGAGATGGGGAGGGGGAAGGGTAGCCACAGGACGTCTCCCAGGAGCGTGGAGAAGCAGAGGCCCAGGCCGAGAGCGGCTGGCACGGCGGACGTGCCGCGGCAGGTGCGGGGGAAGGACCTTGACAGGTCTCAGGAGGCTGGACGGACACGCGCTGCAGGGCCCTGCGCCACGGCCAAGGTCACCCCAGGCCGGAGGTCATCCCAGGCCGGAGGCCACCCCAGGCCGGAGGTCATCCCAGGCCAGAGGCCACCCCAGGCCGGAGGTCATCCCAGGCCGGAGGCCACCCCAGGCCGGAGGCCACCCCAGGCCGGAGGTCACCCCAGGCCGGAGGCCACCCCAGGCCGGAGGCGTACTCTGAGAGGGGCTCTGGCTGCAGAGCCAAAGCCGTGGCCGCTGTCCCCTGTGGACCACGGCGGGGGCAGGAGGAGTCATCACAGAACTGGGCAGCGGGGACAGCCGAGTACTGAAGCGACAGAGACAGGTCACGACGTGGCACTTACCGGCCAGAAGCCAAGGGGACGCAGTTATCGGAGCAGGTGGTGAAGTCAGGAGCCACCGATTGGCAGCGTTACAGAGACAGAGATGGTTAACAGAACACAGTGTCCGGGGGAGAGAAAGCCACCAACAGGGCCACCACCCGATCCGCACCTCAGAAGGAAATCAGGCAGACGGCAGGGACCAGGCCGGTCACCCTAGTAACACGTCACGATTCCAGGCCCACTTTACAGACCAGTGAGTGA
>NW_011890191.1:5941-6878 GCF_000151845.1 Pteropus vampyrus
TGCAGAAAAGGCTGCTGTCTGATTTGGGGAGGGGGCCTGGGGTGCTCAGGAGGGGAGTTCTGGACTCACTGCAGCAGCCCCCGGGACACACCACAGCCCTGGGCCCGGGGAGTGGAACGTGGGCTCCGGCCACTTGCACATTGGTCCCCCCGGCCCCCGACAGGCGCGTTCCTTCCAAATTAAGAAATACAAATATTTCCGGCACGAGAGACTCGCAGAGCGACTCGGAGAGGCCGCGGTCCAGTCCCTCTCATCGCTGGTGGCACGAAGCCCCCCACGCGTGTCTGAGGGACCCGGGGCCCGCGGACCCGCAGCCGGTCCCGGGCGCCCCTGGGCACCGCGTGAGCCACACGCCCAGCGCACGCAGCGCCAGACGACACACCGTGAACGGCTGCCGTCGAAGTCCCGTTCCAGTGGAGGGAAATAAAACCTGAGCATTAATGAGATATAATTGTATATTTAAAACCGTCCCCCGCGTGCGGCGTGCGGGACCGATGCCAGCCACGCGCGGAGAGCGCCATTCTACCCCATTACGCCCGCGACGATTAGCGGCGGCTGCGACATCTGGCGCGTAATCTGCCGAGAACCCGCGTTCTGCTCTTAATGGACGTCTGGAGGCTGCGCGTATCAGATTTTATTTCTTGCCGTTAACTCTTTCCTGGGAGAGGGAGGTCCTGTTCCTGGGACGCCTCTGCCTTCCCGTCCTCACGCAGTGTCCCCGCCGGGCCCCGGACCCCTTGCCACGTGCCCCTCACTCGCTACGCTGTCGAACGTGGACGGAAGCCGCCGGATTCGTTAGAAGCCGTTTGTATCCTCCTGCACAACAAGCGGCATCACATTCTGAGTTTAAAACCTTCGGGAAATTCTACCGACAAAAACGAGGACGATTCCCTCATTATCGGTGACACCGAGCGCCATCGAAGGCAGCGGCGAGCCC
>NW_011890191.1:8194-11329 GCF_000151845.1 Pteropus vampyrus
GGCTGCGGACTCCAGCTCCGGCTTCAGCCAAACCCAGGTGCTTCTGGAACAGTCCGCCAAGCGCCATTTCCCTCAGCCCCTCACGCCCCACGGAAGGTGACGCTCACCGGGCAGCCAGGGCAGAGGCTTTGGGGATGGTGCCAGAGTGAGGGGCCCCGCGTGGGGGTGAGGGTGTGTGGGTGTGTGTGAGGGTGTGTGTGTGTGTGTGTGGCTGTGTGTGGGTATGAGGGTTGTGGGTGTGTGTGAGGGTGTGTGTGAGTGTGTGGGGGGTGAGGGTGGGTGTGCGTGGGTGTGAGGGTGTGTGGGAGTGTGAGAGGGTGTGTGTGGGTGTGTGAGGGGGTGTGTGTGGGTGCGTGTGGGTATGTGAGGGGGTGTGTGGGTGTGTGTGGATGTGTGAGGGGGTGTGTGAGGGTGTGCATGTATCTGCAGGAACTGGCCACATGACATGGGAAGCAGTGACCTTGCACAGAAGCTGGGGACAGAGCAGGTGGCCTCATCTACTGTTCCTCCTCGCTAGGTGACCTGGAATCAGGCATCTTTATTGAAATCCACTAAGCATCCCCTAGAGACTCGCCTCCTTCTGTGGGCTCTCCAGGACCCCGCCCGGCACCCCAAGTCCCCTTCACCACCCAACACGCCAAGTCCCCTCAATCCCCCGACACCCCAAGTCCCCGCCACCTCCCGAGCCCCCAGTCTCAAGGGCTCTGCAAAGCTCCAAGTCCCTGAAGGTCAGAGTGGAAGTCAGCACACACCGGGAAGACATCTCTCGGGGGGCGTCCGGCCTGGGGTGGCCACTCCTGGCATCTTGGAGGGTCACGGGCAAAAGGTGGAGAAGGAAGCCAGCCAGGCGAAGGGAGTCCCCCAGCCACCCCTCGGCCTGTCACACCTTGACCTTGAGATCTGCCCGGATGACAGAGACGCTCTGCAGCTGTTCGTTTCCTGTTACAGGGCGGCATTTTCTCCTCTATTCTGTTGTTAAATCTTGGTCTTGAGCCGGTGACAAGCCAAGGGCCCGGGAGGTGGCGGACAGCTGGGCAGCCCAGAAGTGGGACGGGCAGGGGTGGGGGCAGTATGAGGGTCCCGGGCGGCTGGGGCGTGGCCGGAGGCCAGGTCCGCGGTGAGGTGGGGCTGGGAGGCTGGACGCGGGGCCCCGGGAACAGGCCCGGAGGAGCTGTGTGCAGATTGGCACCTCGTCCTGCCCAGCGCTCAGCCCAGGGTTCAGGGACAAGTGTCGTGCTTCTGGAAACGTCATAGATTCACGGGGCTCCGCTGGGCTGGTCGCTGCCGCTGGATTTCTACCGAAATCACCTGATGGCTTTTTATTCCGTGCTCGCCCTGGTTCCAGAGGGACCGAGGCGGCTTCTCACGAAACTTGGCACATCTATGTACGCAGGCTGCTTGACACAGACACGCTCTACAGCCCAGAGCCAGGCACTGGGAGCCGCGGGCCCCGCGGGCCGGACCCGCGTCCTCCGCACCGCGTGGCCCTTCCTGGGGCCTGGGGCCTGGGCCTGCGGGGGCGTCCTCTGCGGCTGAGCCGTGGGGGCACACCGTCCCTATTGTATAGCTCGGGAACCTGAACAGGGAAGTGACGGCCTCTGGGCCCAGGTAGGTGTGGCCCGGGGCCGTGCTCAGGACGCGGTCCCCTATCCCTTCTCTTCCCTCCGAGAGGGTCTGTGCCGGGCACAGACGAGGCCTCCAACCTCCGCCTGGGCACAGATATCCCCACGCGGCTGACTTGGAGCGTGCGCGCCTGCCAGGAGGCGGGCTTTGGTGCCTTTCGGGTGAGGGTGCTGGGTCCCCACGTAAGCGGGCAGCCCGCCTCTCTGCGTCGGCAGCGTGGCTGGACAGGGGTGGGCACAGCGGCCGGCCAGGCATTAGGGATCGGTGAGAAGCACACTCCCCTCTCCCGGCCGTCTGGCTCGGGGTCCGCGCTGTCTGGGGGCGGCCGTGCTATCCCGTGTTCGAGGCCCAGCCCTCTCCTAGTCCGCGCACACCGCAGGGCCGGTGTCCGCAGAGGGCCAGGCAGAGCGAGGACCAACACCTGGCTCCACATGGGAGGGTCCCCACATCACCTGTGACCCGTCAGCAGACGGCCCCCGGGCACAGTCGGGGAGCGGGGCACTGGGGGCTGCGTGAATTCGGTGCCCACTTGCCGTCAGAAGAATCCCAGAAGAAGCAGACGTGAACATTTGTGCATCTTTTTTCATGTACTGAAATTATCTTTTTTTTTCCTCCCACACCTTAAGGGGAGAAGCCAGCGACGCATCGCATCTAATGCAAATCTATTCTAAGAAAGTTGTGGGGGCCATCTGGTGTCCAATGCAGACGGGGCCGCTGCCAGATGAGTCCAGGGGACAGGAACGGGTGGGGGCGGCGAGGCCAACTCGCCCTGCGTGTCCAAACGTGGCCCACCAGGGGGATACAGAGAGGGACCGATCACCTTAAGCCGTGGGAGGCAGAGCAAAGCAGGAGAGATACTGTCTCCCCAGGAAAAGCCAGGACAGGAAGCGCTGCTGCCGGCGAGACAGTCCCGGGGGCCTGGACACCCGCCGGACAGCACGGCCGCCCGGGCAGCCTCCGCCAGACCAAGCGAGTCCTGACACCGAGGTCCAGGCTCAAGGCGTACGCGCACGCACACACATACATGCACACGTGTGCACACGCATGCATTCACACACACGAACACACACATGTGCGCACACGCACACACACACTCACACTCCTCAGTGCGGCGGTCATTGCCATAAAGCACGTTCCCCGACCAGAGGCGGCTGACACCTGCACAGCGGCGAAGGCGTGGCAGCCTCTGTGGCTGTCACGAAGCAGCTTTCTCTGAAATGACAGCGTTTCAGCCAAACGCAGCTCGAGTGTGGCGGCCACTGCCACCGCAGAAAGGACGGTCCCCACCCGGCTGGCCAGCACCTGCTACGCGCCCCAGGTGTGGCGGCCGCTGCCGTGAAGCGGGTCCCTGCACGACAGAAGGTGGGGCATGGCGCTCTGCCTCTCGTCAGGAGGGGACAGGCCCCGCGCGGGTGGCCAAGGCCTCCACTCTACTTCCGTAAGCATCAGGCCGGGGCAGCGGATGCTGCGGTCAAGCCAGGTCCCTAAGGACAGCCCGGCCCGACCCCGCAC
>NW_011890191.1:12104-12399 GCF_000151845.1 Pteropus vampyrus
AAGCAGCTTTCTCTGAAATGACAGCGTTTCAGCCAAACGCAGCTCGAGTGCGGCGGCCACTGCCACCGCAGAAAGGACGGTCCCCACCCGGCTGGCCGGCACCTGCTATGCGCCCCAGGTGTGGCGGCCGCTGCCGTGAAGCGGGTCCCTGCACGACAGAAGGTGGGGCATGGCGCTCTGCCTCTCGTCAGGAGGGGACGGGCCCCGCGCGGGTGGCCAAGGCCTCCACTCTACTTCCATAAGCATCAGGCCGGGGCAGCGGATGCTGCGGTCAAGCCAGGTCCCTAAGGACAGC
>NW_011890192.1:0-303 GCF_000151845.1 Pteropus vampyrus
TTTAGTGTAAGGGGTCAAGTTTTGGTTTATTTTTAGTGTACAATTTAGGGTTAGGTTTAGTGTTAATGTATGGGTTAAAATTAGGGTTAGAATTACCTTTAGTTTTAGTGTTAGGACCAGTATTACGGTTAATGTTAGTTTTAGGGTTAGGGTTAGGGTAGGGTATGTTTTAGTGTTGAAGTTAAGGTGAGGGTTAGGTTAGGGTAAAGGGTTAGGGTTAAGGTTAGTGTATATGTAAAATTTTGGCTTAGGTTTAGTGTAGGGTTATTTGTAGAATTAGTTTTAGGATTACCTTTATTTTTA
>NW_011890192.1:353-717 GCF_000151845.1 Pteropus vampyrus
GGTTTAGTGTAGGGTTATTTGTAGAATTAGTTTTAGGATTACCTTTATTTTTAGTGTTAGGATTGTGGTATTGTTAGGGTTAGGGTTAGATTTAGTCTTAGGGTTAGGTTTGCATTAGGTTTATGGTTAGTGTTAAGGTAAGGGGTTAAGATTATGTTTATTATTAGTGTATAATTAAAGTTATGGTTTGAATTAACTTTAGGATTGACTTTAGTTTTGGGGTTAAGATCAGGCTTATGGTTTGTGTTAGGGTTAACGTTAGAATTAGAGTTAGGTGTAATTTTAATTTTTGAGTTAGATTCAGGGTTAGGATTAGGGATAAGGTTAGGGTTTAGATTTAGTGTAGGATCAGGATTAGAGTTAT
>NW_011890192.1:1847-5524 GCF_000151845.1 Pteropus vampyrus
ATTTAGTGTAGGATCAGGATTAGAGTTATTGTAAAGATAGAGAGTAGGGTTAGGGTTAGAACTACGTTTAAGGATTATGAGTAGGGTTAGGGGTAGGGGTAGAGTTAATGTTAAGGTTATGGGTTAGTGTTAGGGTTAGGGGTTAGGTTTGCATTAGGTTTAGCGTTAGGGTTAAGGTAAGGGGTTAAGATTAGTTTAATTGTTAGTATATAATTTAAGGTTATGGTTAGAATTAAAGTTAGGATTGGCTTTAGTTTTAGGGTTAGGGTTAGGATCAGTGTTATGGTTTTTTTTAGATTTAGGGTTAGAATTAGGGTTAGTAGTAGCTTTAATTTGGGGGTTAGATTGAGGGTTAGGGTTATTTTTATGGTTAAGGTAAATCTTAGGGTTAGGTTTAGAGTTAAAGTTAGGGTTAGCATTAGGTTTAAGTTAAGGGATTAGGGTTAGGGTTATTGTTAGTTTAAAATTTATGGTAACGTTTATTGTTAGGGTTAGATTTTGAATTTCGGTGAGGATTAGCTTTAGTTTTAGGGTTAGGATCAGGGTTATGGTTAGGGTAAGATTTATGGTTAGGCTTTAGTGTTAGGTTTAGGATTACGTTCAGTTTAGTGGTAGGATTATGGTTAGGGTTTGGTTAGGGTTAGGTTTAGGTTTGATTTCAGGTTTGGGTTAAGCTTAGTGTTAAGGTTAGGAATAGAATTAGTGTTTAGATTGGATTTAGTTTTTGGGTTAGATTCACAATTAGTGTTAGGGTTAATGTTAGGCTTAGGGTTGGCATTAGTTTTAGAGTTAAAATTAGAGTTAGGGTTAGGTAGGGTTAGGGGTTACAGGTATATTTTTTGTTAGTGTAAAATTTAGGATTAGGGTTAGTGTTAGGTTGAGGCTTAGAATTAGAGTTAGGATTACTTTTAGTTTTATGGTAAGGTTTAGAGTTAGGGTTGGGTTAAGATGTTAGATTTAGGATTAGTGTTAGGTTTAGGGTTGGGGTTAGAGATAGGTATCGGGATAGGGTAAAGGTAGGTTTAGGTTAGGATTAGGTTTGGTTATGGTTATGGTTATGGTTAGTGCAAGAGGTTAGATTTATGATTAGTGTAGGGTTAGAGTTAGGGTTCGGGTTAAGTTAGTGTTAGGGCTAGGACAAGTTTTAGGTTAGACTTAGGGTTAGGATTAGGGTTAGTTTTCGGGTTAGCATTACATTAGGTTTAGGGTTTTGAGATAAGGTAAGGAGTTAGAATTAGTGTTATTGTTAGTTTATTATTAAGAGGTAGGATTATTGTTAGAGTCAGGTTTAGAAATAGGGCTACGATTAGCTTTACTTTTAGGGTTAGAATCGGAGTTACGATTAGGATCAGTATTAGGCTTAGGCTTTAGGGTTAGGGTTATGGTTAGGTTTAGGGTTAGGGTATAGAGTTAGTGTTAGGGTTAGGGTTACGTTTAGGATAGGTTTAGCGTAACAGGATAGAGTTCGGATTAGAGTTAGGGGTAGGGTTATGTTTAGGGTTAGGTTAGCATTATGGTTACTATTAGGGTTCAGTATAGTTTAGTTTAGCGTTAAGTTTATCTTTAGGGTAAGGTTTAGAGTTATATTTAGATTAGGGTTAGGGTTACAGTTATGTTTAGGGTATTTTTAGAGTTAAAGATACGGTTAGTGTTAGGGTTAGGATTAACTTTAGTTTTAAATTTACGATCAGTGTTAGGATTTCGATTAGGGTTAGGTTTTGGCTTTAGGGTTAGGTTAGGGATAGTGTTAGGGTTGGGTTAGGGTTACGGTTAAGGTTAGGGTTAGGTTTAGGGTAAGAGGTTAGTTAGGTTAGGGATAGTGTTAGGGTTGGGTTAGGGTTACGGTTAAGGTTAGGGTTAGGTTTAGGGTAAGAGGTTAGTGTTGGGATTAGTGTTAGGGCTAGTGTTAGGGTTACTGTTTTGTTTGGTTTAGGGATTAGCGTTAGGGTTAAGATTAGGGTTAGTGTTAGGATTAGGGTTACCATTAGTGTTAATTTAGCATTAGGTTTAGGGTTAGGTTTAGGGCTTGGTGTTAGGGTTTGCGTTATTATTAGTGTAAAATTTAGCGTTCGGGTTAGAATTAGGGTTAGGATTAGCTTTAGATTATGGTTAAGGTCTGGGATAGGGTTAGTGTTAGGGTTGCGTTTAAGGTTTGGGTTAGATTTAGGGTTAAGGTTAGAGTATAGTTATATTAGTGTTAAGGTTATGTTTAGGTTAAGGGGTTAGGGTTAGGTTGTTTGTTAGTGTAAAATTTAGGGTTAGGGTTAGAAATAAACTTAGGTTTAGCTTTAATATTATTTTTAGGACAGCATCATGGTTAGTGATTTTGTTAGGCTTAAAATTAATGTTAGGATCAGCTTTATTTTTAGGGTTAGGATCAGAGTTATATTTAATGTATGGTTATGGTTAGGGTTAGGATAGTGTTAGGGTTACTGTTAGTGTTAGGGTAAAGGGTAGATTTAGGATTAGTGTTAGTGTTACGGTTAGGGTTAGGGTTTGGGTTAGGGTTAGGGTTATGTTTAGGGTAGTATTAGGCTTGGTTAGGCTTAGAATTAGCGTTAGGGTAAGAGGTTAGATTTAGGATTAGTGTTAGGGTTAGGTTTAGGGTTAGAGTTATCTTAGGGATAGGGTTATGGTTAGTGATAGTTTAAAATTTAGGATTAAGATTATTGTCTTAGACTTAGAATTGGGTTAGGATTAGCTTTAGTTTTAAGGTCAATATCAGGGTTAGGGTAAGGTAGAGTTAGGGTTAAGGTTAGGTTTAGGTTTAGGGAAAGGTGTTAGGATTAAGTTTAGGGTTAAGATTAGTAGAAGAGTTTCAAGTTAGTATTAAGGTTAGAGTTATTGTTAGGTTTAGGGATAAGTTAGGTTTATGGTTAAGGTTAGGGTTAGTTTAGGTTAATGTTAGGGTTAATGTTAGTTTTATAGTTATATTAGTGTTAAGGTTATGTTTAGGTTAAGGGGTTAGGGTTAGGTTGTTTGTTAGTGTAAAATTTAGGGTTAGGGTTAGAAATAAACTTAGGTTTAGCTTTAATATTATTTTTAGGACAGCATCATGGTTAGTGATTTGGTTAGGCTTAAAATTAATGTTAGGACCAGCTTTATTTTTAGGGTTAGGATCAGGGTTATATTTAATGTTATGGTTATGGTTAGGGTTAGTGTTAGTTTTAGAATTAAAGTCTGTGTTAGGGTTATTTTTAAGGTAAGTATTTAGGCTTATGGTTATTAGCTTAAAATTTACCGTTTGTGGTTTTTGTTAGGGTTAGGGTTGTAATAACGGTTAGAATTAACTTTAGTTTTAAAGTTAGGATCAGGATTATGATTAGGGTTAGGGTTACTGTTAGACCTTAGGGTAAGGGTTAGGGTTAAGTTTAATGTTAGTGTTAGGATTAGGGTATAAAGTTAGAATTAGCATTAGTCTTAGGGTTAATGTTCGGGTTAGGGTTAGGTTAGTGGTAGGTTTAAGGTAGGGGTTAGGGTTAGGGTAGGTTTAGGTTAGGTTTAGTGTTAGGGTTAAGTTTAGTGTTCAGGTTAGGTATAGGGTTATTGTTTGTGTAACACTTTGGGTAAGGGTTACAAATATGGTTAGGAAAAGTTTTAGTTTTAGGGCTAGGTTCATGGTTACGGTTAGTGTTAACTTTAGGGTTAAAATTAGGGTTAGGATTAGCTTTAGTTTT
>NW_011890193.1:0-1470 GCF_000151845.1 Pteropus vampyrus
CACGGACTACGGAGAGAAAAGACAGCTAGGAGAAGGTTCCAAAAACATGTCCCCCCTCAAACGTCACTGCGTTAATAAATGCAGCGGACTTGCTACGGCACCCGGTCCCCGGGAGAAATCCCGGGCTCAGAGCCCCGCGTCCCGGGCAGGAGCGGCGGCAGGTCACACGTCAGACCCGGCAAGGAGAGCCTGGGCGCGTCCAGCGGAGCCTTCGCATCAGAATTGGGGCGGGGGGGACGGTGTTTCACATCCCCCAGGCGAGTCTACGAGGCCTGAGACCATTCGTCTAAATAGAACAATTTTTCTAAATGTCTTGAAATTTGTATCGCGAATTGTTCCTTTTTTTTTTTTTTTAACAAAAAGAGGAAATCTAAAGTTTTCAAAGAGATACCAGAACACCCTGAAGTCTTGTGTGTGAAACATGATTAAATGGTGTTGTCGGAAAGCCTGGCTATAGATTTGAGTCGCGTTGTGGCAAATCCGGTGGGTTGGACAAAAGAATTGTGAGCTTCCGTGGCTGGTTCCGTGGGCGGCCACGTCTTGGAGGGGGCCGCGGGCACGTGTGTCTGGATTTGCCCACACGAAACCGACAGGTGCGCTGGGCACGCGGCCCCCCAGCTGCCGCGAGCTCTGCAGAAAACGTGTCTGTGGTGGGTGTGTCACCGGCTGGGGACTCGCCGGGGGTAGACCGCAGGGCTGTGCCAGGCCTCCCGAGGACACGCAGGACGCCAGCACACCAGGCCACCGTGGGAAGACAAGGCACCCGCGCCTGCCTCAGCTGGCCACAGACACGACAGTCCTGGCCACCAGGGGACCGTGGAGAGGCGCCCGGGCCTGGGGACTTAGATCACGGGCTTTTCCAGAAATCTGCTTCTTAAAGGGACTCGGGCACCGACCTTTTGAAGTGTGCTCGTCACGTATGGCAAAACCACAACAAAGAGAAGCCTCAGAGGGCTGACCGAGAACCTGCTTTTGTGGGGAGCGGGGAGGTAGACGGGGTACGGGGGATCAAATATGTGGCGACAGAAAGAAACCTAAGTCGGGGAGGTGAACGCACAGTGCAAACACATATATGTGCCTCACTGTTAAAGTGCACGGCTGGACTCATCGGGGCTCGTTAACCAAGGGCGCCATAAAAAATTAATTATTAACGATAAATCAATAAAGCGGAAAAATAAAAAGAATCCGGCTGTGGCTCATCGTGAGGAGCGACTGGACTGGGCTCCACACTCTGGTCCCTTCTCCGGGCCTCGGCTCCCTCACACACACCGTCCGCCCAGTGCGATGCTTCTCGACGCTGGCTGCGCAGCATGGTGCCAGGGAGGGTGCCGGTCCCCCGATGTCCGGGGGCTCCCCGATCCGAACTGGTCTGGAGTGGGGCCCTGGCGGCACAGCGTCCCCAGATGGTTCGCTGTGGGACCGAGCCGAGATCCTGTTGCTCCATCTTCAGCTCCGGCCTCCCAGGGGACC
>NW_011890193.1:1520-4876 GCF_000151845.1 Pteropus vampyrus
GGACCTTCCCCAGGAGGCCCGAGTCCAGGTCAGCCCCACAGGGTCACTCGCGGTCCCAGCCAAGGAGCCGTCCCGGAAGCCCACGGTGACGGCTCGGGCACAGCCTCTCAACACTCTCCCGTCCCTGGCTCCAGCCACAGAGAACGAACCGAAGGGAGAGGAAAAAATCCGAGAAAGCACGAGTTCAAGGCCAGATTCCACAAGCAAGTCGTTCAATAAACGTTCGGAGCCAAACCAAGCTTCTGGACACCGAGACACTATGAATCAAAATCAGGAGAAATTAAAATCGGCCAGCGTGCACGTCTGTAACGGGACATCCAGTCAATGCTTTGACCTGCAGCTCTTTTTTATCTATGGAGACGTAACTTCTGGATATGAAAACTAATACTTACTTTCCCACCTGAAGGCCGACGTGACCATGGAAAACCACAGCTGAGAAAAAGCTGGACCTTTGGCTCGAGGGATTAGGTCGGTTTTCGTGGGTGAATTTTATGGCCGACGGAATTATGTCCAACTTGCTCCGGCTTTGCAAAACTTCGGTTTCCAGCGAGATTTTCTCAGTGTGCTCTGGAAAAGTGAGGAGGCCCACCCAGGTCTTTCTGTGGGGTCCGCCTGGAGCTTCTGCTTGCTCCCAAACGCCCCACTTTCAAAATAAAATTCCTCCTTAATAAGAGCGTTCCTTGGGTTTTGCCATCACTCATCCTGAAATTGGGCCAGATTCTTTATACCAGGCACAGGAACAGGCTAGGATGGAGGCGGGGGGCCTGGAGAAAAAGTCAGGGACGGGTTCAGACACATCCCACTAAGCAGGCCAGCCAGTGTCCCGCTCTCAGGCTCCTATGCCAGCTGTCACCCACTACCCTGGCCCTGGCCCCACCTCACCGCTGCCAACGGCAAACGTCCAAAGGAAACCTCTGACCCTACACGACAAGGAGCCAGGACGACTTCCGGGGCTGGCCCACCCCGGTGACGCGGGGGGTGGAACCCCGCCTAGCTATGCCGAGGCCAGGGGCAGGCGCTAGGTCACGCTGGGGAACGTGGGCTGGCGCGTTTGCGCACTGGATTAGAGGGTCGGGTGCGCTGACACCTGCTGCTGGTACCGCACACCGGCGCGGCTGCAAGCCTCGCCTTGGCTCATGCCCCGGGGGACCTTGAGCAAGCCACACGCTTTCTGGCCCTCAGTCTCCTCCTCTGTGAAATGGGGAAGCCACCTCCTTCGGAGGGCGAGTGTGAGGACACAGGCAATGCGCAGGCCGAGGCTCGGGAGGGTCTCGAGACTTTCCGGTTATGCATCCCTCTGTCGTCACAAGGAGACACGGCCCTGATCGGCTTTGTCCCCCTCGCAGACTTGCTGAGCCTTGTTTTGTGGGTCGGCTTGATTTTCCGCTGAGTGATTTTCGCACCCGGACGGCACGCCAAGCGGGGCTTCGACAGCACGAAGCAGAGGCGTCGGGCGAAGCTAAGGTGGGCACTGCCCCGTATGCCCGGAACCGGCCTAGTTTTAGCACGAAAGGTCCCCCACTCTGCAAAGCCCCTCGGTCCCAGGCGCACCAAGACAGCCAGTCACCCTAAAAGCTATCGCGAAGCGCCGCAGAAAGACTGTGTGTGATTCGGGGCTCACGAATTTCGTAGAGGACGGACGTGGTCTCACCCGGTGAAATGAAGCGATGGCTCTTCCTCTCTGCGGTGCTGGGGGACACACGCGAGAACCCGGACAGCCCGCGTCCCCTCTCAGAAGGCCCGGCAGGCCGACCTGCGGAAGACGGGACAGAAATAACAGCAGCGGCCACTGGCAGACCGGGCACCCGCTGCCCGCCGAGCGCTGCTCCAAAAACTCCACGCCAATCCAATCGCCTCATCCGCGCAACGGCCTTACTGTCATCATTCTCGTCTCCCAGATAAAAAACATGGAGTCGCAGGATCGAACATGTGAGAAATGCATGTGGTGCAACCAGGATGCGAACCTGCTGCCTGGGGCCCAAGTATTTCCTAGGTATGCTCCACAGCGGCTCGTATTTCCTGTGCTCCTACTGTGTGCTGATCATTGTGCCAAGTACGCGCAGCGTAAAGTCTCCCCTTTAACCTTCGCGATAGTCTGTCGGCGTCGAGATGAGTTATTCCTTCTTTCAGGTGGTACTTGTTGAGCTGCCGCTTGTCTGGGAATCACAGTGTCGCATTTTACAGACAAAGGGGATGAGGGTGTGGAGCTGAGTGGCAGCCGGGACCGTGAGAAAAGCCATCGAGACGCAGGACGGATTCAAGAAAAGCTTCTGAGTATAAACATCAGGACGCGGGGGAAAGAGTCGAGGATGACTCTCAGATGGTGTACGTGAGGGACAGGATGGATGGTGACCTGTCAATCAAAAGCGAGACCAGAAGGTCCACCCCAGAGGGCAGATAACGAGTTCGCCGTGACGGAGCAGAGATGGCCAGAGTCGGAACATGGCTGCAGCTCAGTAGAGACGGGTGGGGGCCGCCAGCCTAGACGGGGTGACGAAAGTCACAGGTGTAGGTGTACTGCTACCTGACCTCGACGCCAGGCCGGAGAATGACCGAGTCTCATTAAACTTCAGCAAAATAGGAGGGAAGCCAGGGACGAGCTTCGCAAGGACCCCGTTTCCAAACCCTAACGAATCGCCATTGGCTCCGTTTCCAAACCCTAACGCTTCGCCATTGGCCTTGAGGCAGATGTTTTCCCTTCAGGATGACGGACGGAAGACCGAGCGGTGACCGGGCTCCGAGTAGGCGCCACCACATCCGCGTGAACTGCCGTTTCAACAGGCACCGGGCGCCGGGCGCGAGCTACGCCGAGATGCGAAGCTTGGACGCGGGCCGGGCCCTCGCTCAGCGTTGGGCTCCGGAAGGCGACGACCGACCCTTCCCCAGGCGCTGCCCGCAGTCCAGGCTGCCATCCGAGTCTGTAGGGCCACAGGGCAGCACAGCCACAGGCTTCACCCCACAGCCGGAGGGTCCAGGCAACACCCATGGCAGAGACGCTGCCTCCCTCCCTCTGATGAGCCCCCCAGAAATTCTGGGCCAACCCGTTGCCGGTCAGCACGCTCCCCTCTTGGTGAGACACCAGCTCCACCACTTTTTGACAACGGCTTAATTCAGCCAGGCTGCATTTCATTTTGGGACAGCTTCAGAGCTTGGCAGAGGAGGGATCGTGACGCCACCCATCTCGCCGGGCAGTGGGTCTTGCGGCCGTGCTGCCCAGTGCATCTGCAGCGACCTGGGGGTGCAGATCCATTTAGATGTCGCCATGGCAACCCTCAACCTTTAGGGGGGAGTTATGGCATCAGATAAATCGCCATTTGGTTCTGTCCACATTATTTCCCCAAATGCACAATTTTAGA
>NW_011890193.1:9196-12005 GCF_000151845.1 Pteropus vampyrus
CACACACACACACACACACACAGTGTGTATACATACATGTATATTATATATATATAAGTAAATTACTTTATTTACTTTTGGCCACAACTGACATTTACACCACTGGTAATATTAGTCTTGTTTGCTGCTACTCCAAGGATCATGAATAGTATTTTCCAGGTACAGCTTAGTCAGAGGAAAGTATAGAATAATGATTAAGATCACAAGACCTGAAATCATTGAGATTTAAGTTTGAATACACTTTTTTTCATTTATAAGATATATATATCTTTCATTTATAAGATATGTATATCTTTTATTTGTAAGATATAAGTTTGAATACACTTTTTTTCATTTATAAGATATATATATCTTAGCAAAAGAATTTATTTTCCTCTCACGGATCTGGTAAAAAGTGTTTACGGCACCAGGAGAGAATGGACGGCATAGGTGAGCTCAGAATTTTTGCCACCTCTAAAATACATCAAAAGAATTCAGAATGATTCTTCCTGTTTGGCAAAAATCAGGAGATCAAAATTACTAAAAGCCAAGCAACTCTCTCTCACCACAGGAAAGGTGAGAACCAGCAGCCTTGTCAAAAGCAAGGCGCCCTGCTCTGGCCACTGCGTTGGCCGGCAGTGGCCTGAGGGACTGTAGAGGCCACTTGCCAGGCCTCCGTGATTTAGTTAGGTCTGCGTGTTCTGAGAGCATCTGACACGGCAACATCTGGGAATCAACAGGAAAAACCATATTCCAACGTCGGCTTAAATTCTGTTTAGATCGCTGCCATCCTGAATTACATGTTCCCCCTAATTAGTGCAAGTAATCAAAAGCTAGCGATATTTACACAAGTCTTAGCTATGGTTTACTTTGCTCAGGAAAGAATTATAACCACCAACTGCAGACTGGGGAAAGAAAGAAATCGGGCTCTAATTGAGATCGCAGCGTGACGCCCCCAAAACATAGGCCGTCCAGAGGCTATTTCCCAAGCATCCCAGCATGGTCGCCCCCCCACCCCAAATGCACCTAATGTCCCTGATTATCTGATAAGAGTATCTCTACTTTTTATCCCTCCTCCTCCAGGAAGCCTTCCCAACGCCCAGACTGTGAGGCCGCCTCCACGCAGCCCTCCAGACCATGAGTGCTGTGAAGACTCTACTCCTGTTTAACGCGTTTTCAGCCCCAGTGCCGAGCCCAGAGCCCGGCACGTTGTAAGAACGAGTGTGTCCTGACGAGAGCAGACGTGGGACTCGTGCCGTTTCTATGACACTTGGCTCTTTCTCATATTGTGTGTATCAGGCAATCGATTGCGACTTCTCTGCCAACCCCCCGTTATAGCTCTCCTTCTGAAAGTCTGTATTTTGCTACATTTGGATCAGGTGATAGCAAAAAAAAAAAAAAAATAGGACAAAAATCTCCACACTTTCACCCAGACCGTGAGAATATTAGCGCCCCCGAGATAACCATATAAATTTACATCCACTCGAACGGCTATAAACAAAAACAAAATAAAACGCAACGAAACGGCAAATAACACGTGGAGCTGGCGCAGATGTGAAATGGCTCAGGGACAGCGAAGAACAATTTGGCAATTCCCCACGAAATTAAACATAAAAGTACCATATGACCCGACAACCCCACTTCCGCTTCCACAGCCCGATGCCCTGAGAGCAGATGTTCAAGCAAAAACTTGGACAAGTGCTCCCCACAGCACTGTTCACGATGGCGAAAATCCAGCGCCCGGCGAACGGATGGATAAACTGGAGTGGCGGCTCCACACACTGGAACGTTACTTGGCCTCGACAACGCGGAGAGACGGGACCCGGCCACGAAAGGCCACCTGCTACCCGGTTTCATTCGCATGAAAAGTCCAGAACAGGGACATCCAGAGACAGGGAGTAGATGAGCAGCTGCTCGGGGCCGGAGCGGGCGGGAAGATGGGGGTGTGACGGCTAACGGGGAGGGGGTTTCTCTCTGTGGCGACGGGATGGGCGCATTGACTGGTGATGGTTGCACATACCTGTGAATATACCAACAACCGTTAAATTGCACACTTTAAATGTATGATGTGTGATTATATCTGAATAAGTCTGCTTTTTAAAACAACTACCATGTAACCTAGAGATGCATTGAAACGTCAGAATGTCCTGCATCCGGTTGATGGGGGAAGTTACGAGACTCTGTGTGTGTGTTAAAATCCATAGACCTCTGCGCTCCAAGAAAGTGAAGTTCAGCGCATGTCAACTCTTTAAAGCCGCCACGCTCTGAGCTGGAGCTACAAGCCGGGACCCACGGTCAACCTGAGCCGAGGCTGGTGCAGCTAAGCAAAAACCCCTGTGAGTGCGAAGAGGACGCTCGGACCCAAAGCCGAGCCCGAACCTGGCCCCCCAGGCTGCATCCCGAAACCCAGATAAACGCAAACGCCCCATGGGGGGCTGCCACCCACGTGGTCCCGTCTCCACTTCAGGCTCAGAGCAGAGGGACCAACGGTTCTGTTTCCTTCCAGGTGCCACTGCCTCCTGTGGCAGCCCTGAATTCTCCATCTCCCCATCACGCGCCAGATCCGAACTTGGGCCCCAAATGTCCAGGGCAGGTGGGGCAGGAGGAACCAAACCAGCTTATCATTGACACCCCGCGGCCTCTCACGGGGCCTGGGGACACCTCAAAGCCTGATCATCAAAACACCAGCCGAGCTCTGTCAGTCCCAGGCATCAGCTCCAGGGCTCTGTGGCCGTGACCGGAGAGTGACAAATCCTGAGGTAGGCTCTGAGCGCAGGACGCGCAGTGTGCCATGCGGGGGCCTGACGTCTCTGAGAACGAGACCACCTCA
>NW_011890193.1:12055-14261 GCF_000151845.1 Pteropus vampyrus
AACGCGGAGAGACGGGACCCGGCCACGAAAGGCCACCTGCTACCCGGTTTCATTTGCATGAAAAGTCCAGAACAGGGACATCCAGAGACAGGGAGTAGATGAGCAGCTGCTCGGGGCCGGAGCGGGCGGGAAGATGGGGGTGTGACGGCTAACGGGGAGGGGGTTTCTCTCTGTGCCGACGGGATGGCCGCATTGACTGGTGATGGTTGCACATACCTGTGAATATACCAACAACCGTTAAATTGCACACTTTAAATGTATGATGTGTGATTATATCTGAATAAATCTGCTTTTTAAAACAACTACCATGTAACCTAGAGATGCATTGAAACGTCAGGATGTCCTGTATCCGGTTGACGGGGGAAGTTACGAGACTCTGTGTGTGTGTTAAAATCCATAGACCTCTGCGCTCCAAGAAAGTGAAGTTCAGCGCATGTCAACTCTTTAAAGCCGCCACGCTCTGAGCTGGAGCTACAAGCCGGGACCCACGGTCAACCTGAGCCGAGGCTGGTGCAGCTAAGCAAAAACCCCTGTGAGTGCGAAGAGGACGCTCGGACCCAAAGCCGAGCCCGAACCTGGCCCCCCAGGCTGCATCCCGAAACCCAGATAAACGCAAACGCCCCATGGGGGGCTGCCACCCACGTGGTCCCGTCTCCACTTCAGGCTCAGAGCAGAGGGACCAACGGTTCTGTTTCCTTCCAGGTGCCACTGCCTCCTGTGGCAGCCCTGAATTCTCCATCTCCCCATCACGCGCCAGATCCGAACTTGGGCCCCAAATGTCCAGGGCAGGTGGGGCAGGAGGAACCAAACCAGCTTATCATTGACACCCCGCGGCCTCTCACGGGGCCTGGGGACACCTCAAAGCCTGATCATCAAAACACCAGCCGAGCTCTGTCAGTCCCAGGCATCAGCTCCAGGGCTCTGTGGCCGTGACCGGAGAGTGACAAATCCTGAGGTAGGCTCTGAGCGCAGGACGCGCAGTGTGCCATGCGGGGGCCTGACGTCTCTGAGAACGAGACCACCTCATCGGCCGGGACCGGACGCGGGAGCACAAACACAAAACGGGGCTAGATGAGAAAACGCTGTCTCCCCACGCGACGGGTGGGTCCGTGCCCGAGGGAAAACCAACAGGGACCAGGACGCCCACCTCAGGGCATGGCGTCCACGCCGTGGTCCAGGATGGCCACCAAGCTCCAGACACCACCACACTGAAGCCCCAGGCAGCGGGAGGGGAATGGGAAGGGGCAGCGTGGGCGCCCTTCCAGCTGAGCCCGCAGTCCCCAGGGGGCCTTCCTGGAGTCACACGAACGGCCCATCTGGGTTTCAGTGGCCAGAGCACACGCACAGGGAAGCTGGGCAGTGCAAACCTCAACCATAAGGCCCCCGACACGCTGTCCCTCGGCTCTGCCTCCGTACCCTCCCCCACTTGTACCCCTGAACAATACAAAGCTCAGCGAAGGACTACTAACACCCTGTTTTTCGCCACCCTGAGTCTTGCCCATTTCTACCCCAAACCGTGCTGGAAACTCTCCCTCTCTAGCAGACCACCTCTGACCCACTGACCCGTCTGCCACGTCAGCAAACATTCAGCAAGGCCCACGCCGTGGGCTGAGAGCCTTCTCAACCGTGAACATCGGTTTCTCCCGTTTTTAGTGATCACCCCCTTTTATTTCCTTGGCGAGCTCTTTCGCTCATGTTGCCCTCACCCCTTCCCAGCTCCTCCCGTCCCCCGCAGGGGTGCTGTGTGGGGACCAGAGAAAGGCAGTCAGGTTGACCTGAACCACCCCACACATAGGTCCCAGAACGCTGCGTCGTGCTTAGTGCCCGGCGGGGAAGCTGGAAGAGACGGGTGTGGGCCAGATCTGGGGAGGCCTCCAAGACCCACCGGGAGGTGTGCATGGTTGCTATGGTTACCAGGGTTCCAGTGCTCCATCCACCTCTCCTAAGGAGACTCAGGTGCTCAAACCCAATGCACCCCGAGGGCTGGAAGAGCTGCGATATCCTGTCACCCCTCACGTCACATGCCGACAGCAAAGCTAGGGTCATCGGGGCTGAGAGGGGACACACGTGGAAAGCCACTTTGGGAATATCTGCTAAGGTCAGGAGGGAGCTAAACTAAACAGGGAAGTCGAAGC
The DNA here is from genome assembly GCF_000151845.1 of Pteropus vampyrus. Taxonomy (NCBI): domain Eukaryota; kingdom Metazoa; phylum Chordata; class Mammalia; order Chiroptera; family Pteropodidae; genus Pteropus; species Pteropus vampyrus. The sequence goes on from NW_011890193.1 coordinate 14,191, forward strand.
CAGCGGTCCCTGCACCCGAGTTCCGTGGTCTTTCACGCTGTTGCCATTTCTTCCTGACGCAGAACTAACGT
>NW_011890193.1:15621-15884 GCF_000151845.1 Pteropus vampyrus
GCGGGATGCAGGCGGGGCGGGGATGCAGGCGGGGCTGAGGATGCTGTCCGGTGCGGGATGCAGGCGGGGCGGGGATGCAGGCGGACCGCTGCCTGGGACCCAGCGGAGAAGGCGTGCTCTCTCCCCGAGCCCCACGCTCTGGTTCCCAGCTCCAGATGGTGACGCCCGCCATTAAAAGGCAAGCGTTATCCCTGGTAACGGGCAATGAAGCTGCGCAGTTCCAGGGCGCCACACGCAGAGCGCCCCGCCCGGCCCAGCGCAGA
>NW_011890194.1:0-6000 GCF_000151845.1 Pteropus vampyrus
ATATAATTTTGGCAAGAGATGCCTCACGACATTTGTTAGCTAAGCATTGGTTTAAATACGCTCCCTCAAAATTTCATGCAGTAGAATTTACTCAAGTAAATATAAACATCTCAGCAACTACATAATTTAAAAAAAATACAAGACTTTTGGAGAGAGAAACAAACAAACAAAAAAACCAAATAACCTTTGTGTTTTATAAAACTAAAATCTTAATCAGTGTTTCCTCCTTAAAAATGTATTTCTCAATTATGTGGCTCTGAAGTGTTTATTTTTATTCTGAGTGTAATGTCGACGTATTTATTTTAGTCTCAGAGTATGGAAATGGGGAGGAGAGTAAGATTATAACCTTCTATTTAACCTGTTAATATAGTCTGCCTAGAATTTACAAGTTATAATTAACAGAGCTCTAAACAATCTGACAAATACAAGCAGACTCTAAGAATTAACCTGCTGCCTGTCTCTCATATATTAACTTTCCATTTCCAAATAGGTTTGTGAAGCTATTTTTGAAATGGCAAAAGAAGTTTTAGGACTTTAATCATTTTTTTACTAAGACTAAGCCACAATAATATCTCTTAATAGTTATTACATTTGGTTATTACTTATGATTATTTTGAATAGTGCTGCAATAAAATTTCATGAACATATTTTTGTTTGAACATCCTTTTTCTTTGGAGGATACAGTCAGGCGTGGAAATGCTGGATAATATGGCAATTCTATGTTTAAGTTATTGAGGAGCCATGAAACTATTTTCCAAGTAGGTATACCATACTACATTACCACCAGCAATGTATGAGGGACTTAGTGTTACTTTTGATTCTTCTCTCTTTTGTTCCCCACAAATAACCATATCTTATGTTTATAGAATATTCTCATTAAAAAATAAAATCTCCTGAGTCTAGATTCTCATAACCTATACTATAGTGCTCAATGAGCTAACTGGACTCTACTTTCTTACACTCTCTTCTTCAATCTATATTACTCACTTCTTACGTCTACCAAATTAATCTTCCTGATGTATATTATCAATGATTATGGAGACTACACTCTCTAAAGAGTAAGCCTAAGTCAATCTAACATTCAAGATCTAGCATCTGTTTTATCTTACCTGCATATGATGATAAGTCAGATTAAAACTCTCTGTATTGTTTGTGTAAAGACAACCCTGATGAGTCTAAGAGAATAAATTATTCCAGAAGTAATTCAGAACAAAAAGAGATGACTGCTGAAATGAAGCTAAAAACCACTATCAATATCAACATTCTACATCATTTGGCAATAAAAATTTATACATTAGATTTTCATGATTATCTCAAACATCTCCACATTAATAGCAAGCACGTTTTTCAGGAAATCTAGTCTAAAGCAATGATCTATCTTATTGATGAGATAAAACATGGGAAAGTACTATTACATTTCAAAAGCTATCATCTAGATAAAATCACATTCATATTACAAAAGAAAACTATATAGAGATTATAACATGATGTAGTTGTATGGAATATGTAGTATTATTTCCACTTCCAAATTGACATCAATAATTACATGATGCATCATGTAACTCATAGTCTGAATTCTAACTTTGTTTTATAGAAGAGAGTCTAGTGATAAGATAATGTCAAGATCAAATGAACTAAGCTTATAGGTTACATGGATGACTGGCTGGATAAACAGAATTAGCAAGGCCTTAAAAACAGGAAATATGCAAAGAAGAACTTTTAAATTATCATCAAAATGCTGACTAAAACAGATAGCATATTTGACACAATGAGGACAACAATCATAACAATGCTAATATTTAAAAAGCAAGGAGAACATAAACATTAAATAAGCAAAGACAGAAGAGCAATATGGAAGGAGAGAGTGAAAGACAGAGAAGGACACTAATAAAGAGTGACACTAACAGGGCAAGAGCCATACCCAGAGATATTATTTCCAAAGAAGAGAGTAAACTACATATCTTATTTATACCCTTGACACAGAAGTTGCTCAAAAACATTAGGAATTCACTCAGGACAAAGCATTTGACAAGACATTACAAGAAAGAAGAAAACAAGATCTTATGAGCATTCTCTCTGAGAACTTTAAAAAAATTTACATACATGTTATACACAACCATGTAAACCCACTTAGAGAAAAACCTGAGTTTTAGAACTTCAAACACTCCATTGAAAGTGGCAACACTTTAAGAAGAATAGCTCTAGTCCATTATGAAAGAATGAACAGAAACAGAGTCCAATGAAGGAGTAGAGAAACCTCTAAACCAATTTAGTCAGTTGTGTGGCCTGTTGACTTAAAAATACTATATATCTTAATTATTAACAAAGTGCAATTCGTTTGAGTCATCTTCTTGAATTGCATAAGACTGCCAAAGATATTTATGCTACTCAAGAAAATTTATATATATAGTGATTATAATGCGATATGGTTGCATGTTCATTTGTTTTTCATTCAACAATGAACCAAGTCATCAACATGATGACTGGGCACTCCAGTAGTTTGAGTAGTTTGGGTCAGGTAATAATTATATAATGGCACACTGGAAAATACAAAGGTTCACATTTGATTAAAGGTAGTTCCATCTACAATTTCTGGATCTATAAAATTTAAGAAGTACCTCTATCCCTTCTAATTAAAAAATTAAGACATATCATATGAGACCTAAGAATTAGAAACTCCTCAAGGCAATATACTCAAGGCAGTGAATTAAGTTATCTGCCACCTCTGGTTTACTTGTCAAAATGTCAGTACTCAGGTACATATGAAAATGACTTGATTCTATTAGTTGATTCACAACCAATAGAGAAGACTTAGTTTTCCCAGGGACCTATAACTAATACTTTACCAAAATATCTACATAAACATTTCAAAGTAAGGAAGAACCACATAATACTTGCTCTAAGACATTAAAAAATTACACCAATGAGTAGGTTGAAGTCTCTTAAAAACAAATTAGAGGCTTTGAAATAAAATTTAAAGCACATTTTTGGTTTGACAAATTTATTTCAAATTAAATCATTTGGAAAATAAAAGAGAAAATCATGTTTTGTGGATGCTCACTAGAAAGGAATTTAAAAGAATATTTTATCCAATGTTCTGTTTTTCTATATTGAGGTGGCTAAACTATTTGATAAAGTTTAAATTTTATTTTAAAATCCCAAATTATAGTCCATGTTTACAAATAATTTGTTGTGTTACTTACATATTAATGATTGTCTACAGTGCATTAAGCAGTATTGAAGGTACCGGGTATATAGCACCATATCATGAAATGAAATACTTTTAAAAGAAGTAAATATCATCTGTTAGCTTGTAATAAAATATTCTCATTCATCATTTTTAGAGAAAAGTACCCCCAAATTTAAATAACTGAGCTTTACAGATAACCTGGTTATTTATTGCACTGTACCAAAAATGTCTGTATCCTGGTATGTTAGCAGTATCTGACATTTAATAGGTGTTATCATTATTTGTCTCTGCTTATGTCATATCTGTATGCTGTGTTTTCCCAAGTGGATGGCAAGCTCTACCTAGCACTTTACACCATGCAGCAAGGTAGGATCCATGTCTTATTTCTAATCTTCCTTCTAGAAATTTGCCTTGCACAGAGGACACAAACATTTGCAGAATGAAGAGCTAAACAAACAAAAAGATATCATTAGTTTCTTCTCCAACTACAAAACTAAAGTGGAAAACCTCTCAATTTATCACTCAGAATCCAAAAATAAACCCAAAAGACATTTTGCTCTGAATCTGTGTTGGTAATAACACAAGAGTGAGAAGAGGTAGGAAAGGAGAGTCTCTCTTTTTGTGGATGATTATCACAGGTGCAGTGGAGCACAAGGTAAAGCAGGTAACCAACTTGTCTGAGGGGAGGCTGATCCATTTGATTAGTTGCTCCTCCCGTTCCATACCTAACTTTATGATTATAGGCACACCTTTACATCCATGCCACTCTATTTCTGGAATTCTTTTCCATTATTGCTCTAAATAAAATAAAAGAGGAGGAGAAGAGAATTCCAGAAAGATGAATATTTGGCTTCATGCGATTTAGTTCATAGTGGCGGAGTTTTTTTCAAGGGATCAAAGCATTTCGTAAAGTGAGAAAAAGATAAAAGCTATTACAACTGACCTAAGCCAACCGCTTCTCTTGTCCAGGATAACAGATTTTAACTCAGACTCCCTCCTCTCAAAGACTTGGTTTTGTGCACATGTACAAAACCACGTGCACAGACGACCAGAGTAGTTTTGAATTCTAATCCTTGATGCTATGACAAATCTCTCAGTTTTGCTCCTAAGAAAATACTCAACAAATGTTTGCTGAACTGAAATCCAACTATAGAAAAACAAGAAGCATTAAAGCACTCACCAGCTGGTGACCAGTCAAATGGAACCATCATCTAATCTTTCTAGAAGGATTAAAAATCCTTTTATCATTCTCAAATTTTTTTTCTCATGTTAAATTATCAAATGATCGATCACGATGACCATAAATTAATGCTAAATAACAAATGTCTTAGTTTCCATTTTGTTCAAAGTTTTAAAAAATGTTAGTAATAAATGGGCTACTTAAAAATAACCATTGGTGCATGTTAAAGCGTGAAACCCCCATAATAAAACCTACACAAAATAAAAATCGACAACTCCACTAAAACCAAACCACATTTTAAGTCATTTTCACATAGCTAAAATGACATCATTGCCTTAACAAAGCAGAAAGCACGCACTGTATCAACGATGGCAGAGCTAAGTATGCATGTGGTCTAATTTACTTTCGGACTGTGAAAATTTTAGTGCACTGCTGTAAGGTGCTTTCTATGACCACTATTCAGCACAAGTGCTTCAAGCAATATTCTGTGTCATAGAAGCTTCGCTGGAAAGAGGAGTTAGTAGGAAAGTATTCTACCATTTCCATCATTCCCAATAACATTATAGTGAAAATACATTCCAATATCCAAAGACACAGCAATGTAGTCTTCTCTGGTCACCTGAGCCGGGTGTTCCAGGTATGTCCTTTGTATAGGTTGTACTTGCTCTCTTATTGAGGTTGAGCCTTAGTTGCTGTTTGCATGTCAATGGGAGGGATTGACCCTCAGGCTGATTGCTTGTGAAGACAGGGCATCTCCATATGGTTATTTAGGATATGGCTTCCGCCAGAGCAAGTTCTCAGAGATACAGAAAGAGTGTGAAGAGCAACCAAGACAGAGCTTAGTCTTTTATGACCTAATCTTGGAAGTGATACACCATCATTTTTGCCATATTCTACTGGTTACACAGATCAATCCTGATCAATGCACGAAGGGATAAGACAAAGGTGTGAATTCTAGGAGTTGGGAGTCAGTGAGGCCATTGTTGAGGCTGGCTATCAAAATGACATTATGACAATAAATGGTCCAAAACCCCACATAAGCAAATGCTTGATCTCTGCACTAAAAGGAGATAAAATGGATACTTATTTCTTAGCAATATAACAGACACACTCTTGGAGGTGTTTTAAGAGTTGCAGTAAAAGAGTTTGCAATGACTATTCATACCATTTCCCATTTTCCTTATGACTGAGTTTGGGTTAGCATAAAGAAACAAAGTTGAGGAGTTGAGGGCTGGTGAAGGAAGTAAAAGATTTAGCCAATTTGACCCTTCCCGCCCCTCTACCATTGACGGACTAATGAGGAAAGAGTCCTAGTTGCAGAAAGCCTAGGAAACTTTACCAATATCATACATACAGTTATAGAGCAGGGACTAGAATCAATGTTCACTACATCAAGAGCTATGCATCACAGATCCAATGGCAGTGACTCATAATACAGACAACATGCTAAACACGTGAGTTTTAAATCAACATACACTAAACATTGGACACTCTGGAATTGTCACGTCTTTGTGTGGTTTTCCGACACTGCCTATGTTACTTTCTCAGGCAGAGCAGTGGACTCTTACCCCTCTTTCCACGCCAACGGAGAGCTGACCTACTTAACTAGGAAAAAAAGGAATCACTCATT
>NW_011890194.1:6289-6590 GCF_000151845.1 Pteropus vampyrus
TGTTCATTAAATTCAATAAAAGTTGAGGAGCAATGCAGCTGTTAAATGAAAGGATTCTTTCAAATCCCTTGCCTCCTCCCTTTACTTCTAAAAAAATACATCCTCCTGAGTTTTCTAGGTAATCAAGGTCAAACTGTGAAGTTATAATATTCTCCTTTATCCACACTAATGCAAAGATACAATAATGCAAATAATTCAAAAGTCATTTATTTATGGCACTGAAATATATTACTGTATTATTTATTTGGAGGAATATCTTCCTAATTAAAATGTGATTAGGCTTCTGTTAAAAGTAATTTAC
>NW_011890194.1:7075-8154 GCF_000151845.1 Pteropus vampyrus
TAAACCAGTGAATTCCATTTTGGTAAAAATTTGCCAACTTTGCCACCTTATAAAGCATCTGCTATCTCTTTCCTTTACGTCTGAATTTTACAACTTTGGAAAATGTTCCTTGCAAGGAAAGAAGGGGATCTTGAGGGCTGCTGGCAATTTTCATGTATTAAATTTCTACTTTGTGTTCTCATCACACATCTTCAATCATCCATAGGTCTATCGACTAAAGACTCAGAGCACGTCGTTCAAAACTGTAGGAATAGTGCTTATGTAGAGCCAACTGCATGTAATGCAAGGCCACACTATGAATAGTGTTTGGCACAGATTTTTATTCTAAGATAACATGTCAGTGTACAATTGACTCTTGAACAACGTTGGGGTTAGGGGCACTGACACTGGCACAGTCGAAAATCGGTGTATAACTTTTGACTCCCCCAAAACTGAACTATAGTGTTTTTTCCTATCAGAGAGACATTAGATCCAGGACCCCCAGAACACCAAAATCCACAGATAATTGAGTCCTTTATACAAAGTGGCACAGAACAATGCATATGGTCAGTCTCTGCATCCGCGATGCCCAACTGCACATCAAAAATACAGATCCGTGGTTGGTTGAATCCATGGATGGGAAACCTAGGGATATAGAGGGCCAACCGTATATTTATTGAAAAAAAAATCTGTGTATAAGTGGACCCGTGCAGTTCAAACCCATTTTGTTCAAGAGTCAATTGTAGATTATTGTGATTGTGAAAAGATTTTTAAAACATTTTTAAAAAATTCTTCTAAAAGTCAAAATTTTATTTAAAAGTATTTTACTAAGAAACTGTATCTAGGCACAGTAGGTTTACAGAATCTCAAAAGACAGTCTAATAACTTCTCTTTTCAATCGACTTTTCCATTAAATTATATCAAACTTACAACAACTATCTTAGAGAATCAGTTAAGAGTGGCCTTTATGAAATCATTCAATTCATTTCAATGACTATTTTGGGAAAGTCCACACTAAACTATCAGAGGTAGAGATGGTTTTTCATTCTGTTATGAAAGATTTGACCACGATCTTCGTTAAACTACTCTAGAGTACGAAT
>NW_011890194.1:8858-10559 GCF_000151845.1 Pteropus vampyrus
GAGCCTAAGAGAAAAGTTAAACTGATCTGAAATTCTTCATTTGGAAATAATAAGAATCTCCAAATGAAAGTAGAGTTATAATATGGAAGATAGCAAGGGTCTTCCAAGGAAGATGAGGCAAAAAGAAACTCGGCTAACTTGTAGACTGAAAATCCAGGTTGATCTTGGTTACTGGTTCTTTGAAAAATTCATAAAAGCTGTGAACAAAATTATGCATATAATTTCAAGAGGTTCAGAAACCCACATAACATGAATTCCCTATGGATTCATGAAATCCAAATATGAAACTTCTGATATAAAGAAATTCTTCTGAGAGTGATAGCTGTTAAACATGAGAAGGGATAATCAAAGAAGGTAGATCAATTTTCTTCTGTAAAGGTGCTTTTAAAATAGTTTTTTATGGAGACCTAATGTAGACGACCATTTGTATATACAGTAATTAGACTGTGTTTCCTTAGTTATAAAATTGTCAAATATATGGATCAAAAGGAGTGTATCTATCTTACCTAGGGGACTCATACTCAAAAGCATGCAAGCAAACCACAGGTAGAATTTATTTGAGATCCTATTGTTTGTACTAAGACTTACCCTACTGCTAATGAGACATGCGACCCAAGGCAATCCAGTCCCTTCTTAGGGCCTTCATTTCCTTTCTAGAAAACGAGAAGATGTGGACCACATCGTTTCTTAGGTGTCTTTAATTTCTGAGAGTCTCATGTTCGTAACCACCACTCACTCACCTGGATATACAAGAAAATAAACATTTCATACATTACTCATTTAGAATTCACAGGATTCATTTCTTTTGTAAGTAACAAGTTTTAAGAGTAATCAATACAATGGGGACTTAATGGGTACATAGTTTGGGCCAGGCCTAGCATACGCCTGACACAAACTGTATAACCAATAACTGAAGGTTTTTTGTGAATTTTAAAGTCCACTCATTCTCCACATTTACACCACTGTCACAAAACACACACAGAAAACAAACAAATGAATAAACAAACTTTTAAGGAGCTCTGCTGGAATGTTGTGATTAAGAAAATGTCAGTAATTGATATGGAATTGGATGCTGAGAGTCAACCTTATACACTGCAGACTACATTTTTTTTAGATAATGTTGGTATTTACAACTTTGAACCCCATGGTAAACATTTGTCTGATGATAAAAAGTTAATCATTTGCCAAGAAATGGTGCTGGGACAACCGAATATCCACATGCAAAAGAATGAAGCTGGACTCCTATCTCCCATCATATACAAAACAGCTCAAAATGGATCAAGCACCTAAAAGTAAGACCTGAAACTATAAACCTTTTAGCAGAAACATAGGCAGAAATAAATATTTGTGATCTTTTATGAGGCAATGGTTTCTTACATATGACGCCAATAGCACAAGCAACAAAAGAAAAAAAAAACGTAAATTGGATAAGACTGTCTAGAGTAAAAACTCTGTGTTCAAAGGATACTATGAAGAAGTGAAAAGAAATCCTGCAAAATGGGAGAACATTTCTGCCAATCAGAAGGGATTCGTATCTCAAATATATGAAGGATTGTTACAATTCAATAAAGACAAGCCATATTTCAAATGGGCAAAAGATCTGAAGAGATGATTCTCCAAAGAAGATATACAAATAGCCAATGAGCACATGAAAAGGTGATCAACACCATTAGCTATCAGAGAAATGCAAATCAAAACCAT
>NW_011890195.1:0-1508 GCF_000151845.1 Pteropus vampyrus
GTGGACTGCTGACAGCTGCTGCGCAGTCTCTCTCTCTGTCCTTGTCCCTGGCTCACTAGCCAAGGCCGGCCAACACTCCCGCCTGCCCTGCTTGGACTCTGGACTTAGGCAAGCAAGGTCATCCCTCACGCCCCACACAAGCCGCGTGAGCAGGCGACTCAGTGGGGGCAGCTTCGTTGTCCTGGAACACGGACACGTGGCCTCCGTGTGTGCCCGAGCTTGTGGGAGGGCGCACACGTGTGTGTACACGTGCTTGATGTGCTTGTGTATGTGCCCGGTGTGTCTGAGCTTGTGCATGTGGCACACATGTGTGGACATGTTCGCGGGTGCCTGCGCACCTGTTAGTCAATGTGTGAGAGGCATGTGCGCATGTGGGTGCGCATGTTGGTGTGTGTGAGTGCGTGACGGGGTGTGCATGTGTGACCACATGTTGTGTGGTGTGTTAAGGTGTGTGTGCACATGTGAGTGCATATGTGAGTGTTGGGGACACCATCACAGCTGAGACCTCAGAGTCAGAGGGACCCGCTCAGATCTGGAAGGTGGCCTGCACAGGAACCCTGCAGTCTGGCGGTGCAGGGGCCACGAGACTCTGTCCTCCGCCGGAACCGCCTGGAGCGGACATGCGCAGCTCCTCGGCCGTCAGGTCGCGTGTGGTTACTGCCCCCACCTGTGTGCAGAACAGCCCCGTCCGCGGCTCCTCGTGCGCACCTGTGCCGTCCTGGGTACCGACTACACCCTGCAGTCCCAGCATCTCGTTCCTCTGCCCACACCTGCACGGCCATGCGCCCGTCAGCTCCGCCAGCTGTGCCGTGAGCCTGCGGGTCAGGGATGTCTCCTCCAGTGGGTGACCCAGCTCACGGGGGCTGCGGAGACAAAGGCCCCAGGTCTCAGCAGCAGGAGTGAACACCTGCTCTGAGCAGTACCTGCTTATGCCACTAAAACCTCTGCGGCTTCTGACGCCTGGGACACGGCGCAATGACTTCCTGTGGGTTTTTAAAGATCTTCCCTATGACCTCATTCCTGACGTCCGCTTCCCCAGTTAGTCTGGACGTCGGGGCCAGCCGTCCTGGGGAGGAGGGCCCGCTGGCAACTCGGCCCTGTCCCCAGACCCAGCTCAGTGGGGCCTGTGTTGGCAGGAGAACGTGTCCCTGGCCGACATCCTCTCGCTGCGGGACAGCGGCCTCAGCGAGCAGGAGGCCTGGGCGGTGTGCCTGGAGTGCAGCCTGTCCGTGAGGAGTGTCGCCTGCTCAGCCATATTCCAGACCCTCTGCATCACGCCCGACACCCTGGCTTTCAACACCAGCGGCAATGTGTGCTTCATGGAGCTGCTCAGCGGTGAGGCCCGGGGCACGGTGGGCGGGCGGGCACCAGAAGCCGCCGTTGGGGTGGACGCGAGCACAGACCAACGGCTGGCTGACTCTGGGCCCTCCTTGGGCACGACGGTCCCGACACCCAGGTTTCCGTGGTGACCTGGTGGCACCTGCAGCCTCGGTGCCACTGGGGAGCAC
>NW_011890195.1:1558-1971 GCF_000151845.1 Pteropus vampyrus
CTGACTCTGGGCCCTCCTTGGGCACGACGGTCCCGACACCCAGGTTTCCGTGGTGACCTGGTGGCACCTGCAGCCTCGGTGCCACTGGGGAGCACTAAGGGGGGCCGCCCTGGGGCTCGGCTCTCGGCGGGTGCTGGTCTCTGCAGCCCTGGCTGGACCGGGAGGGGCCACGGGGCCTCCATCCCCCCTTTCTCCCCTTCGGGGTGCATTCCCACACTGCCTCAGTAGCAGAGGCTCCCCTTCTAACCACGGCGTCCCCCGAGCCCCAAAATGGCCCTCGGGATGCAGGGACGGGAGTGTCCGCCCCTCGCCGGGCCGCACAGGCCTTGGTCAGAGCTCTCTCCTTCTCCCCAGATGACCCCGAGGGCGCCTTTGTCCCCCCAGAGTTCGACGTGACGGGGAACACCTTCGAG
>NW_011890195.1:3535-4573 GCF_000151845.1 Pteropus vampyrus
CATTTGTCAAGTTATTTTCAAACTAAAAGAGGTGACGGAGGGTGGGTGGGTAGGTGGAGGGGTGGACGGAGGGTGGGTGGGTAGGTGGAGGGGTGGATGGAGGGATCACAGCATAGATGGATGTCTCGATGGATGCGGAGATGGATAGACGGATAGACGACGATTGGGTAGGCAGATGGGTACCACTGTGCCTGGAGGGAAACCGGGCGGGCCGAGAGCAGGAGCAGCTACCCCGGCCCTGCTGGCTGTGGCACAGAGCCGGGTTTTATTCAGGGCCATGATTTGCTGGAGGCCTCATTGAGGGATTTGGCGCACAGCCCTGGCAAGGGACTGGGCCTCTCAGGCCCTGCAGGTGGGGGCTCATGGGGTCTGCCTTTCCTGCACCTGCAAAACTTGCGTCTCTCCTGAGTCTGCACAGCAGCTCAACTTGGACTTGGCCTGTCCAGGAAGCCCTGGGCGCTGCTGCACGGGGACCCAGGCCGGGGCCTGGGCTGTGAAGGGCGTGGTCGATGCGTGACAAGAGACGGCGGGCCGCCCTCCACACGGGGCAAGAGCTGGGGGCTCCCGCGTCTTCTCTGAGAGGCGAGGCAGCAGCCCAGGGGCCGTGTTCCTGGGTCCGGGCGGGCGGCGTGTGCGGTGGGGGCGCAGGATCACATCGTGTGTCGGTGACGAGTTTGTGGGCCTGAAACCTAAGGGGCTGCAGTGAGGAACGACAGGACAAGACTTCAGAGGCCAGTGGAAGACAAGCTACGTCTCAAAACGCAGCGGCTTCCTCTGCGTCCGACGGTCAGCGGGAGACGAACCGGAATCGCCCGCTGTCCGCCGGCAGCGGCCGCGGGAAGCGCGGGGGAGACGCGTCAGGCAGGGTCACAGACGCGGGCAGCCGCCTCTCCGCGGAGCCTGGCCACAGCCAAGCGTCACCCGGCCTTGCTGAGACCCGACCGCCCCACGGCACGCGCTGGTGCTGAGGGACCCCCACGGCCAGCGGGGGGGTCAGCGCCTCCCCAGACTCGCTGTCTCTTCACGCCCGCAGCAGCT
>NW_011890195.1:7293-8143 GCF_000151845.1 Pteropus vampyrus
GCAGAAGGAGAGACTTGAGCCCGTGAGCAGAGACGGGAGATGCTCAGCGTCATTCACAATTGTGGAAATGCCGGGGGCACGAGACACGTGCCCCTAAGAGGTGGGCGGAGCTGCAGAGACTGAGCGTGGAGCGCGGGTGGGGAGTGGACACACGCTCCGGACCCCGCAAGCCACACCCACTGGTCACGGCAGAGGGGGTCGTCAGCCGCTGTCCAGGCAGCAAACGGGTGGGACCCGGAGATCCTGCTGTGGGGATCAGGCCCGCGGAAACGTGGCGGGCACGTCAGGACGTCGCCACACAGACGCCACTGACGCACCAGCCACAACGGCGGGACGCGGACGCCCTGAGTGGGCAGGGCCGGCGCCCAGGGCGCAGAACCCACGTGCCCGCGGCTGCGATGGAGACACTGGTCTGGAGATGGGGCGTCTCGGCCAGGCGACCAGCGAAAACCGGTCAGCCGTGCCACACCGGAGGGCGGGCATCCTGCACCTGACAACGGGCGGAAAGCGGGTCGGAGGCCTCCAGGGGAAAGGCCCGGGCCCGCGAAGCTCGGTTGTGCGGGGCGGCCCCTGGGGAACGGGCCTGGGGCAGGGGCCCCGTCGGGGCCGCGGCCTCCCCGTGTGCTGTGTGACCTGTCTCTCTGAAGCCACAAGGCTCTTCCTGGCGGGTTTCCGAACCCCTCTGGGCTCAGCTTGCCGCCGGCGGACCGGGCAGGCCAGAGCCCGCGCGTGTGTCATTGCTGCTGTGGACCGCGCCCCACCGCGGGGAGCGCAGCCCTGGGGACTGTGGGCCAGGCCTGCACTGTGGGGGGTCCCCCGCCTGCGGTCCGAAGAGCACGCGCCGTCACGG
>NW_011890195.1:12381-14764 GCF_000151845.1 Pteropus vampyrus
TGCCTGTGGCAGCGGCCTGCAGGGGCCGTGCGGGGTCCCCCAAGCGGTAACAGTGTTTGTGACGCTGGCCGCAGGACAGGGAGAGGACAGTCCCCGTGGGAGCCGTCTGGAGCGGTCCACAGCAGACAGTGGAGGCCGCCGCAGGCTTAACTTCCTCCTGCAGGAGCCTCGCCCGTGCACTCCCGACAGGAACCGCGTGCTTCCGGAGACGAAGAGCTGCCGGAGGAGCCCTGGGGAGGCTCGGCCTGGCTCCGGGAACCGCAGCCTCGTTAATTAGCCAGGGCTGAAAAAAAAAACAAAATTAGCCAGGGCTGTGTGATTAACGAGGCTGGCACTCAGGGAAGAGAGTGGCCCCACCCTGGGAGGCCCTGTGCTCAGGTCTCTGGTGAGGGAACCGGGGCGCTGCAGGAACCAGTCACAGGTCGGGGGGACCCGGGTGCTGCAGGAGCCAGGTCACAGCTCAGGGCGGCCGTGGGCTGTGGTCCCGGGCGCAGCACTGACCGCCTCCTGCTTTTCCCAGATGTCGCTGAGAGCACCTGGAAGGGGAGACTTGCTCCAAAGAGCAGGGGGCCTAGGAGGCAGCCTGGAGACCATGGCACCGACCCAGGGGCCCTGCCCGTCTCCCAGGGCCCGGAGCATGCTGGGACCCCAGCCCCCACATCTCTGCTGCCCACCCCTCTGAGGAATGGAGAACGCCCCAGCCGGCAGGGGCTGGCCAGCCTGGTCCTGGACACCCCGTGGCCCCTGCAGAGGGGCCACCCGAGGGACGTGCAGGCAGTGCCCCGGGCCCTGCCTGAGGGCCTTGGGGCCACTGCCCTCTGCCTGACCACGGAGGACCAGCTGCCCGCGCTGAGCACGGAAGACCAGCTGCCCGCGCTGAGCACGGAGGACCAGCTGCCCACGCCTGAAATCTCCCCCGCAGGCCCCGGGGAGGCGTCCCCTGGGGGGCAGCGTGGCCATGCCAGCTCCAGGGCCCAGCCCCAGTCCAGGCTGTGGCCTGTGCAGAAGCCTGAGCGCCAGCAGGAAGGGGCTCAAGGTGCAGGCCTCAGTGGGGACAGAGACACCGGGGTGCCTGGCCAGCACCCTGCGGAGGGAAGCTACCCGCCCCGCCCTGAGGAAGCCCCAGATGCAGACAGAGACACTGAGGCCATCAGGGCTGCCGAGGACGAGCAGGCCCCCAAAGCAGCTGCGGAGCAGGTGGGTGGCAACATGCCCAGCGGGGCCGGAGGGGTCTCCCCAGGGCCAGGACCGATGCCCGGGTCAGGATGGGTCTCCCAGGCAGGAGGGGTCTCCCAGGCAGGACGGGTCTCCCAGGCCCGCCGCCGCTCCGCAGCGGTGAGGGACAGAGGCCTCTGCTGGAAACGTGTTCCCGGAGTCCGGGGTGTACCTAGTGTCCCTGTGGCCACTCTGACGGGCCTACTGTGGGCTGAGGACCCAGGCTGGGCACAGACTCCTGCTGGGCTCCCAGCAAGTTGCCCGCTGAAGCTCTGTGTCCCCGGGAGCCATGTGGCGTGTCTGGGGACAGCGCTGGGCTGGCACTGCGGCCGACGGTGTGGCACCAAGGCCCTCACTTCCCCGGGCATGGCGACCCAAGGACCGGTGCCTCCACAACCACCATCTCTGTTGGCGATGCACGTGGAAATGTGGAAACTCAAAGGGTTTATTTGGATGACCCTGGGGCTGACACGTGCTGGGCGCACGGTCCCCACCCGCCGGTCTGCGGACGGGAGCCGCGCGTGCCTTCTCGTCACAGCGGCCTCTGCGTCTGGATCGTGCCGCTGAGCAGTGTCCCCAGGGCCATCGGTGCCGTGGCCTGTGTCAGGATGTCCTTCCCTTCGAAGCTGACTGACACCCCGTCGTCTGGATGGACCACGTTTTATTACTCGTCCGTCCGTGGACACGGGCACCTCCACCCCTCAGCAGCCATGAACCACACCGTGCACACGGCTGCAAACAGCTGTCCCAGGCCCTGCGTCCGGCTCTTCTGGGCAAACACCCGGAAGGGAGACTGCCGGTGGCATGGTGGCTGTGCATCTGGTCCGCGGGACCCGCACTGTCCCCGCGGCCGCGCGTCACGCCCCCCACAGAGCCCCGGGTCCCAGTCTCCACCTCCCCCAGCACCTGCGTCTGACGGGGCTAGGACCCGGCTGGTGTGTGGGGAGCGTGCAGTGAGGGACCCCCCCGTGCTTGAGGCAGCCCCCGCCTATAACTCCCGCGGGCGCCGGTTCTCATCCAGGTGGCCTGTCCCCAGGGCGTCCCCCTGCAGGAGCTGGTGGCCCGGCTGGCCCGGCCCTTCGAGGACCACGAGCTGTGGGCTCTGTGCCACGCCTGCCTCCGCGCTCTGTGCACCCACCGCCAGCACCCAGGTGACACTCCGCGGCTC
>NW_011890195.1:16399-18035 GCF_000151845.1 Pteropus vampyrus
GACAGCACAGCGGGGTGCCTGGAGCTCTTGTCCTGTCTCCGACGGAGTGATGCGGCACTGAAGAACTGTGCTGGGAAATGTCAGCAGAGTCGCCGACAGCAACCCGGCTGTCAGCGGGAAGGGGCAGGTCCAAAGAGCCCATGGGTGCCTGGACCCGCCCAGCGGTCAGCAAGGAGCCAGCCCCGCTGGGGGGCCAGAGGGGGCCTGGGGGTCCGTCACCCAGCAGTGGCGGGGCCACCCCACCGAGGACGTGAGCAGAGGCAGCGGGGAGGCCGACCTCCCCGCCGTCCGCAGCGAGGAGAAGCTGGTCCTCGGGGGACCGCGCGGGGCCTGGACTTTGGCCACGAGTCGGCGGAACCGAGACAGTGCCCCCTCTTCCTCTGGAGTGCTGTTGCAGAAAGCCAGCTCGACCCAGAGTCCCGACGTGACAGGCCCCGGTTTCTGTGGGAGTCGCCGGCCACGCCAAGAACCGAGTGCCTGGGACCGGGCGGAAGGGGCTGGGTCGATGCCAGCACCGACACCTGCGGCTCGGGAGCCCCAGCGCTGACCGCGTCCGTGAGGGGAGGGGCACGGGCTGCACCCCGTCCATAGAGCTCCCACCTCAGAACCCTAGGAACTGAGCGGCGGCTCCGTTCGGTGTGGTCGCCGTCTAGCAGCACAGCCCCGAGTCCCCGCCCGGGCCTGGCGCCGTGCTGTGGGCACGCGCTCACCCTGCACCCGGGCCCGGCAGGCGCAGCCTGGAGACTGGCAGGTCCACTGAGCATGGCCGGCTTCTGTCGTCCCCAGGCCTCGGTGTATGGTGTGGCTGCAGTCCTGTGGACAGCAGCCAAGTTCAGCGTCCCCCGAGACCACAAGCTGGCCCTGCCACGCCGGCTGAAGACCCTCCTCTTGCACATGGCTGGACGCAGCGCCCAGGAGCGGCCGTCGGCGGCCGAGGCCGTCAAGGTACCCACACTGCTCAGGGCTGGACGCTGCCGCGGGGGGGAAGGAGCTGCCTGTGGCTTCCTGTCTCCTGGACAGGCGGTGGGGGGCGGGGAGGGGCACGGGTGCATTTGTGGACAACGTGTGGAGTCTGTGCTGCCCACTACCCGGCATGCCCCCCAGACCGCCTGGCCAGAGAGGGGCAGAGTGTCCCCCCACGCCGTCTGGTCTCTCCGGGCTGACTCTTCTCCTAGTGGTCTGTGACCACATCTGCCCACTAGAGCTGGACAAGTGTCGGGCCTCCTGATGGCCCAGTGGCCAGGAGGCTGTGGGATGGTGGACGAGTGGCTTTGGGGCTGGGCTGGGCTGGCACAGTCACGCGAGAGCGAGGTCTGGTGTCAGGGATGGGGCAGATGCCCTTGGTGACCACTGAGCTGGGGGCTCAGGGCTGGGGAAAGCTGCATGAGGCTGGGTGCCATCGGGCGCTGTGTCTGTGCCAGCAGCCGGGGGGGCTCCACAGCCCGTCCCGACCACCATCAGGTGCAGCTCCAGCCCGCGCCAGGTCCCCCGGGTTGTGGGTGCCATGTGTGTCTCAGGGGGCCGGGCACACAGCTGCTGCTGGAGCGGGAAGTGACGCCTTTGCCCCGAGCTCTGCAAGCCAGGCCCAACGGGCCCCATGCAAGACGCAGGGCCTGAGGCCCCTTGAGTGTGGATA
>NW_011890196.1:0-580 GCF_000151845.1 Pteropus vampyrus
GTGCTTGCGTGCACACACGTTGATCTCTAATCATTTCCTTATTCACATGTATTGAGAAAGTTTTCTCCGTGAACCTCCAGTTCTAATCCACCACCCCAGGCTTGATCTGATCCTCTTTCCATGTTTCTAATTAGCTTCCCTTTCGCTCGGGCAGGAGCCTGGCTCATGTTATCCCCGGCGTCTTCACTAGTTCAGCCTCCCTCGACCCCACCACGCCTGCACGGTGCACGTGACCGCCTCCCCCCATCTGGGCTATCATGCCAGGCAGTGCCCGGGCCCTTCTCGCCCTGCTCGGGCTCCATCCTCGGGCTGGGTCATCCGTGGGTATGGTGGACACCCTTTGTACCCCTCCCTGGTTCCGATGCCCCGTGCCCGTTTGCTTCTCCCCCAGGATTCCCTCCTCTCCCAGCTTGGCCCTTCACAGCGGGCCTGTGGACTCCAACACCCACGACAGGCCGCCCTGCGTTTAGGTGCCTTCGCACGCGCCTGGCCTGTCCGCCCGGGCCTCCCCCATCTCCTTCGGGCTTCGAATCCTTACTCTAGGCATGCCCTTACTCGCCACCACCCACCTCGCCATGCT
>NW_011890196.1:1922-2241 GCF_000151845.1 Pteropus vampyrus
GGTCCTGTCACCTGGGGCCAGTGGGGCCTGAACCCATTAGTGACAACATGGCTACCAGTGGCCTTGCCTGTGCACAAGAGGACAGTTTCCTAAGAAGGGGATGGACAAGGACTTCAGACGGTGTCCCTGAAGGGACTTGGGGTGAACGGCTCCTTGTCAGCCACGCTGGAACCCCAGCCCCTCCGGAGGCCCTGACAGCTGTGATGGACACCCATTCCTTCAGCACTCGTCAGGCTCCCGCGGCGGCAGGCGCCGGCTGGCCTCTGAGTGTAATGCGCGTGTTTCTCTAGTCGAGCTCCAGAGGCCCGGGGGAAATGGC
>NW_011890196.1:2291-3583 GCF_000151845.1 Pteropus vampyrus
ACAGTGGCAGTCGAGGGACGTGGAGGGCTTTGTGCACGTTTCGGGCCCAGCAAGCAGATTCGCTGTGATGCCCGGGAGAGTGAGCAGCAGCAGGACGGGAGGCGGGAGGCGGGCGGTTCACGGAGACGGGGAAGCCTGGGAGAGGTCGGATTCGAAGGGGAAGTGAGAGGTGCCCCTGCGGAGGGCCCTGCTCTGTGACGCATGAGTGACCCGGGGAGGGGAGTCGGCAGGTGTTAGGTGCATCTCACCCAGGGCGTAGAATGGGGACTTGGTGCGCTCGGACAGCTTCTGGCTGCGCAGTCAGCGGACGTACAGTTTGCACAAACAGGGTGATGTCGTGCTCAGCCCGGCTGCAGACCCCAGCCCGGTGATCTCGCCCCTGACTGTCCAGGCAGCTCGGCCGGCCCTCGCTCACAGCTCTTCTAGCGGGCAGACGCGCTCGCGCCAGCCTCCCTATGCATCGTCCCCGTGCTTTCCCGGGGCGGCTGTCCCCGTCCTCAGACACTCGAGGAGCTTTGTTCTCATCGGCCCTTCCCCGCTCATTACCAGGCGTGTTAGACACAGGAGGGGCTCGGAACAATAGTTTGCCTACTTCCTCTTTGTGTCGGGTCTAGCTACGTGGGTTTTGGAAAATTTAATTCTTGCAGAAACCCCAGCATGTAGGCATTCTTTCCCCTAAAATGGGAAGACAGGTTCCGAGTGCCGTGTGTCTGTCACAAGGAACAGATCTGAGAACTGAATTAGGTCTCTAGTTCTAAAATTGCTGCTTTTCCACACTTATACGTATTATTATCTGTTGCTTTGTAGCAACGTGCTGCCACCTTCATGGCTTCAAACAGCACATATTTATTGTCATGCAGTTCCCGTGGGTCAGGAGTCTGGGTATGGTTCCCTGGGTCTCCCAAGGCTGAGGCCAAGGTGTTGGCCGGAGCTGCAGTCTTGTCTGGGGCTCAGCTGGGGGCGGCCCGTTTCCGTGCTCCCTCAGATCGTTGGCATTCTGTTCCCTGGGGCTGTAGGGCTGAGAGCTTCAGGCTTCAGCTGGCTGTTGGCTGGCGACTGCCTTGAGCTCTTGGAGGCTGCTGACAAGTCCTGGCCACGTGGGGCTTCCCAGCATGGCTGCCTGCTTCTCCAGGGACAGTATGGGAGAGGCGGGGGAGACTCCGGCAAGGTGGCCCTACCGTCTCATGCAGCGTCCTCCCGTCCGTGCAGTCACAGGCACCTGTCATCACCTCTACCGGGTTCTCTTGGGGAGAAGCAAGTTACAGGTCCCACCCCCACTCCAGGGGAGGGGG
>NW_011890196.1:4312-5172 GCF_000151845.1 Pteropus vampyrus
TCAACGAGAGTCGTCAAATCAATGCTGTCGATGACAACAGATTTCTACGTTAGGCAGCGTGGCCCTAAGGGCCACGTGTCCTTGCCAAAGTCAGCTGCTGCTGTCGGGAATACCTTCTTTCCAGAGAGAGTTTTGTTTTGGTTTTTTACTCTTTTTCGTCCCTACACGAGGCACGTTGGGGGCGTTCGGCGTTAACTGGCATTTGAGTGTGTCCTTTCACAGCAGGCACGAGCCTGGGCGATGGACGTGAACGAGAGGAAGGCACAGCCCTTGCTCTGAGAGGGACACGTTTCGTGGGGGCTCAGACGAGGTAGCGGAGCGCGCCGGGCGCCGTGGATGCGTGCGAGAGGCCGTCGCGCTCAGAGGGGAGGATTTGGGAAGTTTAAGTCCTGACTGGAGATACGTTCTCGTGACGAGTGGTCCGCACGCCAACATCAGCCCTGGCTCCGTGAACCGGAGGTGATGCGGGCACAGGGGCCGTGCGGGCTGGGACCTCCCGGATGTCGCTTGTGAGAGGGCCTGGTGTGGCGCGTGGAGCGGCCCGTCGAGTTCGAGCCTGTTTAGACGTAGAGGTCAGTCGGAAGCAGAGACGGCACCGCTGTGAGCAGTGAAGTTGGCAGCGGGGACCCTGGTGCGGTTCTGCTGCCACACGGGCTGGCGCAGACTCGGAGTGGCGCTCGTCCCTGCCGACCTGAGTCCCCCCGAGGACCTGCCCCCTGTGGCCACTGCGCAGGAAACGGAATGAGCTTCCTGCAGACGGGCAGATCCCCACGAAGCAGCAGCGGCCCCAGGCCCAGCAGGCTGAGCGTGTCCTCCGCTCTCGCTCATGAGACTGGGAGCGACACGGGGCCCGGTGTGTG
>NW_011890196.1:5222-5863 GCF_000151845.1 Pteropus vampyrus
GTTTGGGAGACCTCGTGGCATGGGATGCAAGGATGTGGAGTCAAAGACTGGCCTCGGTTCTTTGCTGTGTTTCTCAGCCGAAGCTCCCTGACCTGTTCCCCTCGGGTTTGTAACCCGCAGGAAGGGGACATTGATGTGCACGACGATGTGCGCGGGCGATGATCCAGTGGGGCGACAGTATGAAGTGCCTTGGGGACTAAGTGCATTTCACTTTCCTCTTTGGAGCTGGACCTTAGAGGGTCATTACAGTGGGGTTGCCAACGGGGCGGGGGCCAGGCGGGGACTGACAAGGACCAGCCATGGCGTTGGCCGTGGGGGGGGCGGGGCCCGGGGCGGACAGGTGATTGAGAGGGGCCGTCCTTGGGGTGATCCTGAGGGACCTCCGCTTTGCTTCATCGCGTGCTGCTTTCCTGTTTGGCTGGTGCGTCGTGCAGATCGGTTTTCTTGGGCTGTGGATGAAACTGGCTCGAGTTTCCCGGAGCGAGGCCAGTGACAGGGCTCCTGCCACGTCACCGCCCGCCACGTCACCGCCCACGCAGGCTGACACGGGCTGACGTTGTTCTAGCCCAGCCTCCCGCTCCTAGGACCTCACACCACGGCTGCGCCCCCCTGGGTCTCCTGGAGACCCTTACACATCAGAT
>NW_011890196.1:6448-8282 GCF_000151845.1 Pteropus vampyrus
CGGGAGAGTCTGAAAACCTCGGTTCACACGGACTGGGTTTCGTCGGCCCCTTCCTGGTCGCCCATGGTGCGGAGGCGCGGGGCAGCCGGGCGTGACGGGGTGTGGCGGGCGGCGTCCAGGCCAACGGTTCACGCGCCAGCGTTCAGGGCCGTTCCTCTTTCCATGGGAAGAATGCGGTCAGCTCAGCCCGACTCGAATGCTCAAGCGCAAGAAACCGTAACGGCTCACTGTAGCGGAGGGGACCCCGACCTCCCACTGAGAGAGGCCGGGCCCCAGGATGCTGAGGGCTCGGGGCCAGGAGTGTGCAGTGTGGGTTTTGCAAATAACCAAGCGACTGACTGGATGTCGTGTGGTTGGTCATGCGCCCTTCCTGGGACTCAGCTCCCTTACCTGGAAACAGAGGGCTGGCCTGGGCGGCCCCCTTCGCCACCCCCCTTTCCTGGTTCCTCCTCACAGCTTTGCGAGTCTGTGACTGAGCTCAGTCTCCCGGAGGATATCTTATTTATACGCACAGTGCACACGCACAAATGCGCATACCCAAACGCGTTTCCTTTTCTTCGCATTTTGAGAGCTGGGAGCCTCATACTTGCCCTTCCTGGCGGGACTTTGGGCAAGATGAAGTCCTCAGGGATTTCCGAGTCCGACTCAGCCCCCCCTGCAGGCGCTGCGTGCGCGTGCGGCCTCGCTGAGTGCCGGCAGCGTGAATCGTGTATCCCTGGCCTCACGCCCTCCTGCCTGCCCATCACGCTGCGAGTACAGTCCACGCACTGTCCCGGTCTGTCACACCTCTCCCTGGCCAGCCGCATCGTCTCGGGGTGCCTGTGCAGCCTGGCACGGTGGCGTTACTCCCACGAGCCTCGGCATTCGCCGATGTGCTGCCCCGGACGCCATTCCCCTCCCACCTCCGCACTCGGTGACCTCCTCCTCGTTCTCAGTGTCACCTGAGTCGTCACTTCTCCAGGGGAGCACCCCGTGAACAGAATACCCCCTCTCACCGTGCCGTTTGCCTCCACTCTGCACCTCTCGGTGACGCGTCCGCCGGGGTGCTCTCTCAGGACCCTGGGGTTCCCTTGTTGTGACGTTACAATCGTCCAGGTACGTCGTCGTGTCTTCGTCGCAGTCACCCGGAGGTGGAGGACCACTGCGTTCTGCTCGCCATTCTGGTCTCGGCGTGTAGCACCACGTCTGCCGCGCAGGAGCAGAGCCGCGTGTTTGGCGGTGAGCGAGTGGGTACAGGAAGGACCGCCGGAGCAGCGTCGGCTCTCCGGGTCCGCGCGCTCCTGAGACTCCGTAGCTGCTGACGACGGGCGCAGGCGGTGCTCGGTGCTCGGTACGCGGTGCTCGGTGCTCGGTACTCGCTGCACCGCTTCAGAGGAGGTGACTGGATTGAGTGAGGGCTGTGGCGTCTGGAGGGTGGACGAGGTGGCCAAGCGAGTGAGTGTAGGAGGAGCGGGGACCGGGACTGGCCTCGCATGCGCCTCGCTTCGCTTCGGCTGCCTGCTCCTCGTCCTGTTTCCACCCTGAGCGGTGTTGGGGGGCCCCTCGGCCTCTCTGGGGGCACCCTTCTCGTTTGTGGCAGGAGGAGGGCGTGAGTCGAGGGGCGAGTCTGCCGTGAAGGGCAGGGGCCCGATGTCGGGCGGGCGACTACGGTGCTCGTTACCGTTTCGTGAGGAAGTTGTCTGCTGAGGGCCAGAGGCTGGCCGTGCAGAGCGGCGACAGGCACATGGGAGAGGGCGGCGGGGTCCCGGGCCGCCAAGCCGCGTGGTCGCGGGCCGGGTGCTGGGGCCCGGGTAGGGGAGCTCGTGGGCTGGTGGGGCGGGAGGGGGCCGGACCG
>NW_011890197.1:0-318 GCF_000151845.1 Pteropus vampyrus
CTGCTCCTTGTTCTTAATTTCCTTTCCCCCTGATGTCAATAGTCCTCTTTCCTTGTACAGGGCTCCATGTACATGTGCCTTTGCAAAGGCATATCGGCTGTCAGTATAGAAGTTAACAGTCTTTCCTTGAGCCCATCTAAGAGCTTCAGTCAGAGCAATGAGTTCAGCCTTTTGGGCTGATGCCCCATGTCCAAGAGCCTGAGCCCAAACAACAGTGTCATCAGCAACTACCGCTGCTCCCGCATACCTGACGCCTTCTGTGACATAACTGCTTCCGTCCGTGTACAGGGTGGCGTCTGGGTTGAGCCAAGGCTCATC
>NW_011890197.1:368-868 GCF_000151845.1 Pteropus vampyrus
CATACCTGACGCCTTCTGTGACATAACTGCTTCCGTCCGTGTACAGGGTGGCGTCTGGGTTGAGCCAAGGCTCATCTCGTAAATCAGGTCTTACCCCAGTTATGCTTTCAAGCAAGTCACTGCAATCATGTAATGGTTCTTGAGGATCATCATCCGGGAGCAAAGTCGCTGGATTCAATATTGTCGGTTTAGCAAATTGAACCTGTGGAGGGTTCAATAAGAGTACCTGGTATTGGGTGATTCGAGCGTTCGATATCCATCGCTCGGGTGGTCCCTTCAGGAGCCGCTCCACAAAGTGAGGTCCGATAACAGTCACAGGCTGCCCAAGCGTCAATTTGTGGGCTTCTTTCACTAGAACTGCCGTGGCTGCAACGGCCCTCAGACAGCCCCTTCCTCTTCCTCTGCCTGGCATAGGTCCCCTCCCCACAAACATTATTTTCTGCACATCGTCTCTATTGTAGAAAACTTTCTTGGCTATTTCTAGCAATTTGGATAAATTT
>NW_011890197.1:1191-1443 GCF_000151845.1 Pteropus vampyrus
GTGCACTGATCAATTTTCCCACAACGAGAAGATCTAGCTGGGGCCTCCAAATGTTGTGACCAGAATAACCAGACCCAACTTGAGTGCTCTTAACCAGGAGACAGTTTATTAGCTGGCGACTGTCCTTGCAAAGGAGCAGCCCCGAAATGCCAAGATACAAGGTTTTTAGGCCCCAAATCCCCTTCCTCATTCTGTCTTAAACACAAAGGTCCATCTTTCTCCTATTCACTACCTGTCAACCCACTGGTCAGG
>NW_011890197.1:3073-4337 GCF_000151845.1 Pteropus vampyrus
CCTAGTACTGCTTTCACTACATCCTGCACATTTCGATATGTCGTATTTTCAGTTTCATCCACTTCAAAGTATTTCCGTATTTCCCCTGAGTATTGTCGTTTGCCCCATGGATTATTTGCAAGTGTGTGGTTTCATTCCCTTGTGGTCAGAGATTTTCTTCTTAACATTTTTTTATATGTTGGTGGTTTTTCTTCTTTGGTCGGACAACATTCTTCATATGATTTCAACTCTTTTACATTTGGTCAGATTTGTTTTATGACCCCGGATTCAGTCTACCTTTGTGAAACTTTCGTATGCACTTGAAAGAATGTCCGTATACCCTGCTCTTGTGATGTGACCATTCTGTACTTGTCCTCTCTCACCCTGCTATTCAATATAGTATTGGGAGTCCTAGTTAGAGCAATCAGGCAAGAGAAAGAAATCAAAGGCATCCAGATCGGGAACGAAGAAGTCAAATTGTCATCTTCTGCAGACGACATGATTCTTTACCTAGAAAACTCTCAAGACTCCAGCAAACAAACAAACAAACAAACAAAAACTATTAGAAACACTAAAGAAGTACGGCAAAATTGGAGGACACACAATCAGTGTACAAAAACCCATTGCATTCCTGTATACCAAGAATGAAATCTGAAAAAAGAAATAAAATTTTCTTTTCCTTTTCCTTTTTTTTCCCAATTACAACACAAGGAATAAGATACCTGGGAGGAAACTTAACATAGGATGGAAGGGACCTATACCCTGAAAACTTCAAGACATCATTAAAATAAATTGAAGAAGACACAAAGAAATGGAAAGCTATTCCGTGTCTGCAGATCAGAGGAATCAACATAGTCAACGTGGCCCCAATAACCAAATCGATATACAGAGGTAATGCAATCCCCATCAAAATCCCAAAGGCACTTTTTAAAGAAACCAGCAAAGTCATCAGATTTGTATGGCACCACAAAGTTCCCCACATAGGCAAAGCAATCCTGAGAAAAAGACCAAGGGCGGGGGTATCACACTGCCTGACTTCAAATTACACTACAAATCAACCATACTCGAAATGGCATGGTATTGTCAGAAAAACGGACACACAGACCAATGGAACAGAATTGAGAACCCAGAAATAAACCCAAATATATACGGGCGAATAATTTTCGACAAAAGAGCCAAAAATATACAATGGAGAAATGAAAACCTCTTGAGTGAATGGTGCTGGGAAAATTTAAAAACCACATGCCAAAGAATGAAATTAGACTGCCGTCTGTCACCATGTACC
>NW_011890197.1:6776-8268 GCF_000151845.1 Pteropus vampyrus
TAGAATGCTGTGAACTTTGTTGTCCTTTTCAAAGATCCGGCTTTTGGTTTCATTGATCGTCTGCATTCCATTTTCTCATTTCTGATGCCCACTTGATTTCCCCTATGCTGCTTGCTTTGAGTTTATTTTGCTATTCTTTTTCTAGGTTCCTAAGGAGGAAGCTTTTGTTATTGATCTAGGTCCTTTATTTCCTTTCGATACAAACATTTGTGACTGTACATTTACCGCCTAGTACTGCTTTTGCTACATCCTGCACATTTGATAAGTCATGTTTTCATTTTTGTCTACTTCAAAGTATTTCCTCATTTCCCCTGATTATTGTCGATTGCCCCATGGATTATTTGGAAGTGTGTGGTTTCATTCACTTGTGGTCGGAGATTTTCTTCTTAACATTTTCTTATATATTGGTGGTTTTTCTTCTTTGTCAGACAACATTCTTCATATGATTTCAACTCTTTTACATTTGGTCAGATTTGTTTTATGACCCCGGATTCGGTCTACCTTTGTGAAACTTTCGTATGCACTTGAAAGAATGTCCGTATACCCTGCTCTTGTGATGTGGCCGGTTCTGTACTTGTCCTCTCTCACCCTGCTATTCAATATAGTATTGGGAGTCCTAGTTAGAGCAATCAGGCAAGAGAAAGATATCAAAGGCATCCAGATCGGGAACGAAGAAGTCAAATTTTCATCTTCTGCAGACGACATGATTCTTTACCTAAAAAACTCTCAAGACTCCAGCAAACAAACAAACAAACAAACAAAAACTATTAGAAACACTAAACAAGTACGGCAAAATTGCAGGATACACAATCAGTGTACAAAAACCCATTGCATTCCTGTATACCAAGAATGAAATCTCAAAAAAGAAATAAAATTTTCTTTTCCTTTTCCTTTTTTTTCCCAATTACAACACAAGGAATAAGATACCTGGGAGGAAACTTAACATAGGATGTAAGGGACCTATAAGCTGAAAACATCAAGACATCATTAAAATAAATTGAAGAAGACACAAAGAAATGGAAAGCTATTCCGTGTCTGCAGATCGGAGGAATCAACATAGTCAACGTGGCCCCAATAACCAAATCGATATACAGAGGTAATGCAATCCCCATCAAAATCCCAAAGGCACTTTTTAAAGAAACCAGCAAAGTCATCAGATTTGTATGGCTCCACAAAGTTCCCCGCATAGGCAAAGCAATCCTGAGAAAAAGACCAAAGGCGGGGGTATCACACTGCCTGACTTCAAATTACACTACAAAGCAACCATACTCGAAATGGCATGGTATTGGCAGAAAAACGGACACACGGACCAATGGAACAGAATTGAGAGCCCAGAAATAAACCCAAATATATACGGGCGAGTAATTTTCGACAAAAGAGCCAAAAATATACAATGGAGAAATGAAAACCTCTTGAGTGAATGGTGCTGGGAAAATTTAAAAACCACATGCCACAGAATGAAATTAGACTGCCATCTGTCACCATGTACCAA
>NW_011890197.1:10397-11870 GCF_000151845.1 Pteropus vampyrus
TTTCAGAAGTCAGTGAGTCTGCACAGCACCATGGTGAGGGAAGCATTTTAATGTTATCATCCCTTTTTACAGATGAGGTAACTGAGGTGGAGTTTAAGAGGTGAAGTCGTTTGTCCAAAGTGACCTAGCCAGCAAGGGCAGAGTCAGATTTGTACCCACACCAGAGAGGATCAAGAAGAGGCGTGGGATCCGACTCTAAACTCTGGAACACACCTCAGTGTCAGGCGTTCTCTGGATCAAAAGGCAGGTGAACACGTGCAGCGGTATTCATCAGATTACATCGGACATGTGTACGGATGGAACATGAGGTGTCCTAAGTGCATGAAATAAGGTGGAGGTGACGAGTCAGCATACACGCATCACAAAGAACGGTTTCTGGTCCATTACAAAGTCTGTACATGTGTTTGCTGCTCTCGATGTCAGTACCAACAATCTCATCATGATTATCATTGTGGAAAGTAGCCGATGGTATAAATTAAGCACACAAAGCAGCAGATACACTAGTATAAAGGCATTACCTCTCCCCTCCCATCTCATAATTTTAGAAGAAGGCAGAGAAAAGATGCCCAGAAGGCAGGTACCACATGTTAGGTCATTTTCTCTAAGTGCGGACCTCTAGATGGTTTTGAAATAACATTTTATGCACTGTTTCATGTGCCATATCTTCATTATTACGCAGTGCTCCTATTATAATTTTTAAAGAGATTTTTGGGAAGATTCATTGTCGTGGCATCTTGATGACTCGGAATAAAAATCTGTTTTGATATCCTTGCCAGGTGAAAATCGGATCAGCGCATTTAAAGCAGAAGACAGATCTGCCTGCGGTACAGTAGAGAGGAGCTGTGGGGGAAGCAGAGAGGTAGGGATGGAAGGTTACCTATGTCGGCGAGTGTTGTGAAAATGCCACAGATGGATGACACAGGCCCAAAACAAACCAAACAGCAACTTGCGAGTCCCTAATAGAGACCTCGTTCTATGGAGAGGAGTGTCTACATTAAGACTTCTTAGGCCTTCCCTATCTTTTGGCTCCCATGGCACGGTGCGGCAGCATGTGGAACTTTGAGCTACGCTGCGGACACGGGGAAAAAGTGGCAGCATTAGACAGATATGTGAGAAGGAAGATGGACGGAACTCAGCAAGGATTTGGACTTAAGATGAAGGCAAGGAAGATGTAAATGGTTAAGACCGTTTCTGCGTTTGGTAATGAGCACGGTGGTGCCTTCTGTTGGCATGCGGAATACCGGAAGAGGGCCAGGTCTGTGATGGGTTCTGAAATAAGACCTTTATTTTAATTAGCTCATGGTCGAAACGGCATACAGTCATCAAAATTTAAATACTTGCCTTATCAGATCCTTTTCCTTTAAAGAAAACAATAGTCAGAGGTACTAAGATCAAATTTACATTTCAAGTGTGCTGTTTGTAGAGTTTTGAGAACTGTATACAATCGTGTAACCGCCACCACAATGAAAATAT
>NW_011890198.1:0-405 GCF_000151845.1 Pteropus vampyrus
ACATGGTTGGAAGTCGAGGATTTAAACTCTCAGACACCTAGAGGAAAAGCTAGACTTGGGACCAATGGAGACAAACACCGGGGGCGGTGGGGGGTGGGGCAATTTTCTGTTTGCCAGGCCCACTGGGAATTACATCAAAGGGTGGCAGGAGTTACCACTCTCTGAACCATCAGGTGACCCTTAGGGATATTTTGACAAACACCTCTTGTCTTAAAAACATTGTCCTATAAAGAACTGCGAAGTGGGTTCCCACATTGTGACCACCCCTCACATGGGTGGCTCAAGCCAGAGCACCTGTGTGTTTAACTCGATTTTCAGGTGCCATTTGGGCTCAGTCTCTCACAAGGCACACTTCTTGGCTTCAACTGTGGTAGAAAAATATTTCTCAAATGTTTGAACCCACAT
>NW_011890198.1:455-830 GCF_000151845.1 Pteropus vampyrus
CAGACACCTAGAGGAAAAGCTAGACTTGGGACCAATGGAGACAAACACCGGGGGCGGTGGGGGGTGGGGCAATTTTCTGTTTGCCAGGCCCCCTGGGAATTACATCAAAGGGTGGCAGGAGTCACCACTCTCTGAACCATCAGGTGACCCTTAGGGATATTTTGACAAACACCTCTTGTCTTAAAAACATTGTCCTATAAAGAACTGCGAAGTGGGGTCCCACGTTGTGACCACCCCTCACATGGGTGGCTCAAGCCAGAGCACCTGTGTGTTTAACTCAATTTTCAGGTGCCATTTGGGCTCAGTCTCTCACAAGGCACACTTCTTGGCTTCAACTGTGGTAGAAAAATATTTCTCAAATGTTTGAACCCACAT
>NW_011890198.1:2152-4596 GCF_000151845.1 Pteropus vampyrus
CTTTCTCTTTGGATCACTGTGAGAAAATGAGACAGTGTCCAGTGCAGTGTCTCGCATTTGGTAAGAATTCCAGGCTGCCCACCCAGTAGATATTTATATCCCGAAGAGCTGATGCTTCCTGGGACAGGGAAGGCAGGCATAGTGACTTCCCGGAGCTAGGACAACTCTGTGGATAACGAGTGTTACTCACTCAGGGGCTAGACAGTCAGAGACCGAGTGTCCCAGATTCTGTGTTTAGGTGCCCTGAAGATTCATGTGGGCAGACAGTGGACGACGAAGGGGCTGATATGTCAGTGGGACCAAATGAGCATACGAGTCTTCCTTCCCAGGAAACAGCCCCCACGTGTGCCCCTCGCCCACCCACCCTGCCCCCCACAAAAACGTAAGACTTGGTCTGGGTCAGAGAGAAAGGGCCTCTGGACCTTAGTAAACTGTATCCCACAAAGAGAGACCAGAATAGATAGATGATGACAGATAGATGATAGATAGATAGATGATAGATAGATAGATAGATAGATAGATAGATAGATAGATAGATAGATAGAAAATAGAGAGATGATTGATAGAAAAAAAGAAACAGAAGCAAAAGAAATGGAGAGAGGTAAAGAGAGACAGAGATTTGAGAGTTAGCTATAGAGATGAAGAAAGAGAGACTGGAAAGACAGAAAAAGGAGTAGAAAAAAGTTGGGGAGAGAGAGATCTGGAAGGAACAGAAAAGAGGAGGAGAGAGGCGACATGGCGCTTACCGACTGCCTTCAAGGAGGCGTACTTGTTGAGCTCTTTTCCGGGCGGCTGCTGCTCGTAGGGGTTGGAGATCTGACCCAGATTGGGGTACGAATGCGGATGTCCCATCTGCTGCAGCAAAGGCGAGGTGGGCACTGCGTTGTTCATCTGGGTGGTGTCTGGAAGTAAAGAGACGGAGGGAGATGGTCACAGACCGTGCAGGACCTCTGGCCACCCACACCACTGTCACATCCATCGAGACCCAAACTCCCAGCCCTTTGGGGACACGGGAGGAAGAACAGTAGAGGATGTGCAGACACAGCAGAAACTACTGAACACACAGTCCTCACTAGACAGCAGCTGAGGACAGATGGGTAGAGGGCAAAGGGTACGCCGAGAACTTCTCCACCTCCCTCTAAATTAACACACGGTCTTAGCACTGTGGGAATTATTTTTTGTTATCGAAACAATACGTGTATAAAAAGATCATCGTCTTCAGTAACGGTCAAAGGGTTGCAAGTCAGAACAACAACGAGAAGCCATTCCTTTGCCAAGAGACTGGAAAAAAAGTGAAAAGAACTGAAAGACAGCGATGGTGACAAAGATGTTGGAAACTGGGCGGTCCCATAAACTGATCGCGGACGTGGGATTTGCTGTATTTGCAGAAAGGAATCTGGGAGTGTGTATTGCAATTTAAAGTGCATGTGGATGTTGACCAAATAATACCACTTCTAGAAATCGAGCCTTCAGAAGGATAAGCATTAGAATACAAGGATATTTGTTCAGAGATGGTCTCTGCATCATTGTTTGTAAAGGAAAAAGAAAAAAAAAAAAAGCCACACACATAGAAACAATCTGAACTATCGATAAAGGAATTCTTTTTTCTAATTGTAATATTTATTTATTTTTCATTACTTTTGAGCATATCCATTTTCTCTTATTCCCATTCACTGTTTAAATGTATTTAATTATGCAATAATGTACACATACCAAATATACTTATGTAAGTTATTAACTCACCACCCAACTTAGGAACTAAAACATAACGCATGCTCACAAAATTCTTAAACAAATTATTGTACATCCATGTAACGGAATATCATTCAGCTGTTAGAAAAATGAGTTAAAATCAGTTAACTTTGTACCCATCAGACTGGATAGTTTCTTATGGTTTATACGTTAAGGGGGAAAAAAAGACGTCAAAGCAAAGCAAATAATACAGCATTTTTGTTAAAGAAAAGAAAAACTTATGCATATTTTTGTGTGCTATGGTTTGCAAAGACCAAAAAAAAAAAAAAAAGTAAAGACACATAAACTAGATAGTGGCAACTCGGGGGGAATGAGATGGATGGGGAGAGAGTTTCAAGAAGGTTTCTCTGAGCAAATGTCCTGAGACGGTTCTGGAGATCGAGATGGCAGTTAAGCGTGGTGGGAGATGGAAGGTGCTGGGGAGGGTGTTCCAGGCGGAGAAAACAGCATGGACAAAAGCCATGAAGCCGGAGAGAACGCTCGATGGCCTCTGGGCGTGCGTGTCTGGAGAGCAGGGCATGAGGGAAGCAGGATGAGGTGGGCTGCAGAGGCTGGCAGGACTCGATGGGGCTTGTTACCCATTTTCGTCTCCGCCCTGAGAGCCATGGGGAGTTTAGACAGGAGGCGAGAGTGAAGTGCTCTCCAACTTCATGAAGCACACGTGCCAATCCAGATAAACATGGCAGTGGATG
>NW_011890198.1:8001-9101 GCF_000151845.1 Pteropus vampyrus
CATTGTTTGCAGTTCTGTGGGGTTTTTTTCATCATACATTTTCCTAGTGGACAGTTCCTGTTTTGTATGTCGAGAACCACCACTTCCTTGGCACATTACTCCGTCCCCATTTGAGTCATGGGATGAGCTGCCAGTCATGGTGACTGTCTTAGTTTGGGTTTCCACAGACGTCACTGAGATAAGAACTCAAGTGCAAGCAAAATGGGGAGGTGATCTCGGAAATACTGGTAGAAAAAGGGCGAGGGAGGGAGACAGGGAAGAGAAAGAAGCAGGTAAAGAGTACAGAAGACGAGCAAGAGGCAACTGTGGTGACCTGGAATTTAATCCCTGAGGGCTGAGAGACAGTCTTTCCTCAGCATTTGCATGTCCGTGGCCATGTTCATGGGCAGAGTAAGCTCCTACTCAGAGATGTAAGAGCTGGCAGTTAGAAATTAGGCCAATACCTCACCTTTCTGGCCACAGAAGTGAGCGCGTGACCCGAATCAGACCACTCACAACACCTCCTCCTTTTCGCAGTGACTGGGCCAGAGGAGAGCATGCGGTCTAGACTGGGCCAATTAGAGTTCTTCCCTGAATTTTTCTATTTGGAACCTTTGGAGTCGGTGGAAGCAGGGAGCCATAAGTTCAAGTGAGTTAGAATCTGCCATGTAGACAAAATCTTTCTTCGTTTTGTGAAGGCATGAGGACAACAGGAAAGAAGGAGAGGAGACAGGGAAGGTGCTTGCTCGATAAGCTCGTATGCTTCGGGGATACTGTCCCTTGCAAGGTAGACTTGTGACTCCTGGGATTCTTGTCTGGAACTGAACCACAAGGGAGGCTGCTCTCGGGGCTCTAAGGAAGGCGAGAAGATGGTGTCAGAAGGAAAAGGCATTGCCCCTGAGTTTTGTACAAAGCTTCAGCAGATATTTCGAACAGCAAATTGCCTTAATAGTGCATAGAGAATACCCAGGGATACTTGTAAGCTAGTTAGTTAACTAATGTCTTAATGGCAGATCTTTTTTTTTGTTCTTTCTTTCTGGAAATAGATCCTCAACACTAGCCTGTCCAGTTACAGAGCTGAGACCTCCTAAGCCCATCATCCAGTGGGAGCTATTTCTCTC
>NW_011890198.1:9776-11417 GCF_000151845.1 Pteropus vampyrus
AGTTAGAAATCAGGCCAATACCTCACCTTTCTGGCCACAGAAGTGAGCGCGTGACCCGAATCAGACCACTCGCAACACCTCCTCCTTTTCGCAGTGACTGGGCCAGAGGAGAGCATGCGGTCTAGACTGGGCCAATTAGAGTTCTTCCCTGAATTTTTCTATTTGGAACCTTTGGAGTCGATGGAAGCAGGGAGCCGTAAGTTCAAGTGAGTTAGAATCTGCCATGTAGACAAAATCTTTCTTCGTTTTGTGAAGGCATGAGGACAACAGAAAAGAAGGAGAGGAGACAGGGAAGGTGCTTGCTCGATAAGCTCGTATGCTTCGGGGTTACTGTCCCCTGCAAGGTAGACTTGTGACTCCTGGGATTCTTGTCTGGAACTGAACCACAAGGGAGGCTGCTCTCGGGGCTCTAAGGAAGGCGAGAAGACGGTGTCAGAAGGAAAAGGCATTGCCCCTGAGTTTTGTACAAAGCTTCAGCAGATATTTCAAACAGCAAATTGCCTTAATAGTGCATAGAGAATACCCAGGGATACTTGTAAGCTAGTTAGTTAACTGATGTCTTAATGGCAGATCTTTTTCTTTCTTTCTTTCTTTCTGGAAATAGATCCTCAACACTAGCCTGTCCAGTTACAGAGCTGAGACCTCCTAAGCCCATCATCCAGTGGGAGCTATTTCTCTCACGTCTTTGCTCCTTTGGTCCCAGATCTCACTCACTAGGCT
This sequence comes from Pteropus vampyrus, assembly GCF_000151845.1. Lineage (NCBI taxonomy): Eukaryota > Metazoa > Chordata > Mammalia > Chiroptera > Pteropodidae > Pteropus > Pteropus vampyrus. The sequence continues at coordinate 10,497 of NW_011890198.1, forward strand.
CAAATCCGGTTTCCAGGACTGCCAGGGGAGATGCTAAACACTTCATTTAAAAAAAAAAAAAAAACTTTAGAGATGTTTTTCACCACTTGGGACAGCCTTTTATATTATTAAATGGAATATTTAATATTCCATTATAAAGTATTTGCTTTTAGATGATTTCGCCCAAGTCCTGAGCTACCTCCAGGGCAGCAGCAAGTAGTTACTTAATGTAAGTGAGCATGACGAAGATGGTTCACCAAAGTGATCTTTCACAAAAGAGGAGGCGAGGCTGCCCCAACCTTCCTGCTTTCAATTCAGAACCACGGGAAGCAAATTTCTGGCAGTTTTAGATAGCCATTTTGTGCTAGCTTCCAGGCATTGAATATTCAGAAATATTGAAATCCAGTCTCAGAGCAGCAATGAAGAATTATTAAACAGACATTTCTGACTGGATTTTTAAAATGTTATTTTCATTTTACCGAATGGGAAGATGGACCAGCCCTGGCGACCCAGTTTTTCTGTGAATTGTCCACAGATATATCCAGCTAAGGAGGAGAAATAAAAATGTAGATGGAAAGTAAGTTCCGATTGGCATCCTAGAAAAATAGAACAATAGGGTGAGTGAAGAGTAAGGTATGGGTTATAATCTGCAAATCCTGCCTTTGCCAAATGAGAAAAGAGATTGATAGATGAGGGTGATGATAGTTAGATAGACAGACAGACAGACAGACAGACAGACAGATGATAGATGATAGAAGATGGATAGATGATAGATTTAAATATATGTGTATATGTAATATATGTATGTGTGTATGCATGTATATGTATTTGTGTATGTGTGTATTTGTTTTTTTGCACATTCATGACCGGAAAGGGAATCCAATAGGGCCAATGATGTCTTATTCTTCGCAGGATCATTTCTCTTCTAGACACACCTCAGCC
>NW_011890198.1:11467-11825 GCF_000151845.1 Pteropus vampyrus
ATAGAACAATAGGGTGAGTGAAGAGTAAGGTATGGGTTATAATCTGCAAATCCTGCCTTTGCCAAATGAGAAAAGAGATTGATAGATGATGGTGATGATAGTTAGATAGATAGACAGACAGACAGACAGACAGACAGATGATAGATGATAGAAGATGGACAGATGATAGATTTAAATATATGTGTATATGTAATATATGTATGTGTGTATGCATGTATATGTATTTGTGTATGTGTGTATTTATGTGTGTATGTGGGTATGTGTGTGTGTGCGTGTGTGTGTGCGTGTGTGTGTGTGTGTGTGTGTGTGTGTGTGTGTATACATTTTTTTGCACATTCATGACCGGAAAGGGAATCCA
>NW_011890199.1:0-808 GCF_000151845.1 Pteropus vampyrus
AGAAAAATAAATAAAGAAAGGTGAGGAATAACAAAAATCCAAAATCTAGTAAAGTTTTTATTTTTTATTTCAGAGAGAATCAGATGCTCTCCTCTCAGGATCACTAGTGTTACAAAAACAGAGATCTTAGAAACGTTGTTTATTTTTTATGTATTTTGTAATATTGTTGCTGTCCTTAAACTCTTTCTTATGCTCTAAATAGAGGAAATTCTTTTAAAATAATAAGTTCTATGTGCTTTTTTTATTTAAAAAAAAAAAAACCAGAGGAAGGAATCCCATGTTCTTCTCTGAGCCAGTCCTGAGGGGAAAGGAACCATAATAAGTGTGTTATTAACTAGTGAAGGAATTAAGTGAGAGATAAAACTTATGAAGTAGATAGAAGTAAACTGAATCCTTAGGAAAGAAAGCTAATACCATGATCTTTCATTCCTTGTTTCATCCCATTACAATATTTGTCATAAGCCTACGATGTGCCAGATACTGAGCTAGTCATGCAGGGAATAGCAGTAAATAAGATCTGCGAAAATCTGCTGTCATGGAGCATGTGGTATAGTGGAAAGATAGGCTTGATTCTAACAGGATAACTACCAGTATTAAGAGGATGAACAGGTGCTGAGAATTTTGTCTAAAGACCATGCCAGAGATGAAGATGTTTGAAAGTCAATTTCTTCTGTCATTTTGTCTAATAAGGCCCTTTTCTCTCCCTCTATTTTCCACTTGCCTGCTCCTCACCCTCACTCATCAGCTGACCATGTTGCCTCCTACGGCATAAATGTCTACCAGTCTTACGGTCCCTCTGGCCAGTACA
>NW_011890199.1:2093-3093 GCF_000151845.1 Pteropus vampyrus
TCCCTCTATTTTCCACTTGCCTGCTCCTCACCCTCACTCATCAGCTGACCATGTTGCCTCGTACGGCATAAATGTCTACCAGTCTTACGGTCCCTCTGGCCAGTACACCCATGAATTTGATGGAGATGAGGAGTTCTACGTGAACCTGGAGAAGCAGGAGACCGTCTGGCGGCTGCCTGAGCTTGCTGAATTTAGAAATTTTGACCCACAGGGTGCACTGAGAAATATAGCTATAGAGAAACACAACTTGGACATCGTGATTAAACGCTCCAACTCTACCGCTGCTCCCATAAGTACGTGTTCACCATTCTGGCTTTCTTTAATGAGTGTAGCCCTACATACCAGGTCTCACTCCCTTCTTCCCTAGGGATAGATACCCTTCACTACTCTATAAAACTCTCTTCTTTCTAAAGAGTCTCCAAATTTTCTCATGATAACTGCTAAACCCCCATCCTCTCCCTTCTTACAAATCACATATTTCCATGTAATACAAGGATTCTTACTACCATATTTCAATCCTTGTGTCCTTCAAGGACAGCTCCATAAATGTCCTGCCTTAAGAAGCAGGTCCGTAGAGAGAAGGGGACAGGGATAAAGCACAGGTAATGTACAGTGGCTAACAAACAGAAGGGAAACAAGAGCTCTTCCACTATCAGGTGGGGGAATGTTGGTGGGAGGGCTCCTCCAGGATGCAATGCAGAACTTCAGGACAGAGCTGTTTGCAATTCATATCTGTTATTTCTTCACTATAGAAATTCCTGAGGTGACTGTGTTTCCCAAGTCTCCTGTGATGCTGAGTCACCCCAACATACTCATCTGTCTTGTGGATAACATCTTCCCTCCTGTGATCAACATCACATGGTTGAACAATGGGCACTCAGTCACAGAAGGTGTTTCTGAGACCAGCTTCCTCTCCAAGAATGATCATTCCTTCTTTAAGATCAGTTACCTCACTTTTCTCCCTTCTGCTGACAATATTTATGACTGCAAGGTGGAGCAC
>NW_011890199.1:4794-6430 GCF_000151845.1 Pteropus vampyrus
TATTCCCAGTCCCCTGTCCCTCACCACTCCTGACTAAGGAAAGCATGAGCCTATGAGAATGAAATCCCACAAAAGACAACATGGTTGAGATAACATAGCGTTGGCTATGGGTGCTGCATCCTCCTTGTCAGAGCCCAGGCCGAGCAGCTCGGTCCTGTCAAATACACCAATTGGCAGGGCCAAGCAGTTTGGGTTGGCTCTTTCTATTGTCAGGGTCAGGGGTATTGCTGAGCAAGAAAGGAAGGCTTAGGTGGTGTAAGGCCCAGTTGGAAGAATGCACAAGACACAGACATGAGGATGAAATGGCAGGCACCAACTTTACTGTGCGGAGAGCACTTCTGTTGGGAAGTGCAGTTCTATGGGGAAGTGCATTGTATGGCATGGGGCATGCAGTCTTGAGCGCACTTCTGCTCCCCTTTCTGCTCTCCCCTTCTTCTCTCCTTCTCTCTCCAGGAGACCGCATGGCTCCTCACATAGCAGTGTAAAAAAGTGGCATTCAGCCACACATTGCGATACAGTAAGCTGAAGTATGTTTACCTATTTTCTAAGTCTGGGGTCCTATTCCTAGCTGTAGGCCAGATTACAGCCAGACCGTGGACCAGCCAGACCTTGGGCCAGTCAGGCCTGGTGCCCACATTCCTCTAGATTCACTGTCTCCTAGTGAAAACCCTTGCAGAGAAAATTAATCAACAGAGGGGATTCTTTAGTTCTCTTGAGTGTGTCTACCTCATTCCTGAGTGTACGTGATCTGACTTGAAGTTATTTTGCCTTTTGAAATTGTTTTAGTAACGTTGCCTCAGTCTTTCCATTCTGCAACAACTGAGTTTATACATAACATCTAGGATGACATCATGGAAGAGCTATAAAATGTATGTGGCTTTCTCAGTCCATGCCATCTGCATCAGTAAGCTTAAAATGTAATTGGGGGAAAAAAACACAATTTAACACAATAGTTGATACAGCAGAGTTCAATATAAAGAAACATAAATCCAAATCTAGGACTCAGCACTTTATAGCTAGTATTTTAAACTTTATAACACTGGGTAAAATATCTAACATTTCTAAGCCTTATTTTTCTCCTTCATAACATGAGAGTGATAATACTTTCCTTGCAGAGTTATTTACAGAACTTAAATAATATTGATACATAGGCAGTGCCTTACACATAGTATACAAATAATAAGAAAACATTGCTAGTTATAGCCACCATTAATTAATTTTTTAAAGAAAGGATCATATTATATGATCATATTATATTATTTGTTGTTCTGAGCCCTTTTATAATTCAGGAGATTCAAACATAGAGCTATGGATAAATTTCTTTTCATACATTAATTGGAGGATTTTTTCCTCTCTAGAATAAGAGGCTGAGATTGGGTCAGGCTGAGCGAATAGATAAGGTAGAGTGATCATTGGTGAAGAGGTTGCTAAGAGAACTCTTATGGCAAGAAGTTGTAATATTCGACTTTGGGTTTTTACCCTAATAAGAAATATGTTCCCTCCTTATCACCCATAAATCTTTAGTCAAGTACATTATATGCGATAGATCTTTATATATGTTTACTTTAGAGAGGAGGTGGGGAAGATCAAAGGAGAAAAAGCTACCTGTGAGGTAAAAGTAAGAGAATAATGAAAA
>NW_011890199.1:7480-8807 GCF_000151845.1 Pteropus vampyrus
TAATGTAAATTTCAATGAATCAGAAGGTAAAAACCCAGCATTTTGGAGGTGATATGTGTGTGTGTGTGTGTGTGTGTGTGTTATTGAAATATAAGGATTATGTTGAATGGCATTATGATCTGTGTCTGAGAAATATACAAATGCTGCCCTACTCTGACTCCATCCCCATGAAGTACTGAGAAAAGTGAATTTAATGGTAGTTGTATTTTATTAAAGGGATTTATTCATAAAGTTTTCATATAACTTCAATATAGCATAAATAAAATTACCTCTAAAAAATAAGACCAGAGACTGGGCAAAATGGCATAGATGATAGAAGCTTCTTTCATCCCCTCTTGTGACCACATCAAAGTTGTGACAGAAGGATGGAGCAAACAGCAAGCAGGATTGCCTTGTGTCTAGATGAACAGAAGCCTTACAACTAGGGTGAAAAATAAGGAATCACACTGCAATGTTTGGAGGTAGAGGGGGCAAAGATGCGAGGCTGCCCAATCTTGAGCGGCTACGGCAGCTGCAGCTGGCAGGTGGAGACAATCTTCTTAAAGGGGCTGTGTTTGCGACAAGACTTACGGTGATGCACTTGCTCGCTCTGAGCACCAGAGCCAGGTCGGTTGCACAGGGAGGCACCAGGGACTCACAGGGGGACACTGAATTATCAGAGTGAGGGTCAGAGGCAAGGGTTTCTCCTGGAAAGATGTGCTGGCAACATCCATTGTTCCTCTGTTGAGCAATTCCCCCTTGCCCCCAGTGTGTGGATGCAGTGCCACCATAGCTGAGACATCACTGAACTGGATTACAGAGGTCGCTACACCCAGAGGAGTCCCTGAAACTCCACCTCCTCCAATTCGCAGCCCTACTCAAGCCACATCCAGTTGTGTCCTCAACGAGTCCTGGCCCAATTGCTGAGCATCTGCAAGACTCATACTGGTGGCAGCTGACCTTAGTTTCTGGCATGGCTTCTTGAGGCAATTATAAGCACAGCATCCGTGGATTGCTTGCTGAATCTTAACAGGTGGACCCAGAGGGACACAGGCTGGGGCTTCAGCTGAACCCCTCTCAGGACTGTGCTGCTAGACACCTACTACATAAAGCCATGCTAAAAAGACCGGGAGACTTAGAAGCTTTGCTTAGTACATAGAAACAGACACAAAAAGGTAGCCAGAGAAGACAAAGAAGCAGAAACCATACAAGAGAACAGAACAGAGATCAAGTTAAAATGGAGTCAAGCAATCTAACAGATGCAGAGTTCAAAACACTGGTTATAAAAATGGTCAGTGAAATTAAGGGAAGTGTAGATGAACTCAGTGAGAAATTTAACAAAGATATA
>NW_011890199.1:8857-9429 GCF_000151845.1 Pteropus vampyrus
TAACAGATGCAGAGTTCAAAACACTGGTTATAAAAATGGTCAGTGAAATTAAGGGAAGTGTAGATGAACTCAGTGAGAAATTTAACAAAGATATATTTAAAAAAACATAAAAATAGAAATAGAAATTATAAAAGGAAACCAATCAGGAATGAAGAATACATTATCTGAAATAAAGAGTATTTGAGGAGGAATCAACAGAGTGGATGAAGAAGAGGATCTGTATAGAAAATGGGGAAGCCAAGGATACCCAATCAGAATGGCAAGAAAAAAAAGCCAAGAATAGAGTAATAATTTAAGGAGCCTATGGGCCAAAATTAAATGCAAAAACATCCATGTCATAGACCCCTGAAGGAGGAGAGGAAGAACAAGAAGTGGAAAAGCTATTTGAAGAAATAATGATGGAAAACTTTCCTCACCTGGTGAAGGAAATAACATTAAATCCCAGGAAGCTCAGAGAGTCCCAAAAATTAGGAACCTAAAGAGGCCCACACCAAGACACATCATAATTAAAATGCCAAAGGTTAAATACAAAGAGAGAATCTTAAAAGCAGCAAGAGAAAAGCAGTTAGTTA
>NW_011890199.1:9479-9808 GCF_000151845.1 Pteropus vampyrus
CAAGACACATCATAATTAAAATGCCAAAGGTTAAATACAAAGAGAGAATCTTAAAAGCAGCAAGAGAAAAGCAGTTAGTTACCTACAAAGGAGCAGCTGATTTATCAAAAGAAATTTTGCAGTACAGACGGGTTTGGCACAAAATATTCAAAGTGATGAAAACCCAGGATCTAATACCAAGAATACTTTGTCCGGCAAAGCTATCACTTAGAGTTGAAGGACAGATAAAGAGCTCCCCAGACAAAAATAAGCTAAAAGAATTCATTAACACCAAGCCAGCATTACAGGAAATGTTGGAGGGACTTCTTTAAGAAAAAACATGTCTCAAA
>NW_011890200.1:0-476 GCF_000151845.1 Pteropus vampyrus
GTCAGGGTCGGAGGGCGCAGCGTGCCTTTCTGCGTGGGAGCCGGGGTCACGCGCCCCTTGTCTTGGGCCCTGCGGAGGAAGGAGCTGGCCTTGTGGCAGACCGATTCCCCTGTCACGTGCACTCCCACGGCTGCTTCCCGGGTGCTGGGGTCCCGCAAGAATCTGGGCCCTGGGAGGCTACACGCCGGCGTTGAGTGGTCAGTGCGTTTATGGCCACAGACCACTGGCCGTGACTGCGGCTCTGCCCTTACTCAGTCGCTCCGACGTCCCCGTCTGCATGCTGGTTCCGTGGACTCTGCGAGGGAGGACGTGGGGCCGTGGGCGGGTCTGGGGCCTGCCGCCTTCAGGTCGTCAGCGGTGTTTGCCCCGCAGGAGGCGGTGGGTCCCGTGTGGGTTCTTAACTCCCCGAACTTCACGTTTTAGGGATCATAAAGCAAGACCCTAAGCTGCCAGCGGACAAGATCCTGCCCCCACCC
>NW_011890200.1:2291-3067 GCF_000151845.1 Pteropus vampyrus
TGGGAACTGTTTCTCAAGGATCGAGGCGGGAGAGACAGAGGAGGAGGTCGCCCGTCCCCAGCGGCACGGTCTCCCCTGGGAAGCCGGGCCCTGCGTACTGTCTTCACCCACCGAGCGGACACTGTGCCCCTGCCGTCCCCAGCGCGGGCTTTCTCCAGGGCTTCCGCCCCCTCACGTCCATCCTCTTCCCCAACAGGAGCAGGAGAGGTCGGAGAAGGCGTCCAGGAGAGCCAGCGCCGTGGAGGAGGTGCGCAGCCACGTGGCGGCGCTGCAGGAGATGCTGGGCGCCCACCGCGGCCCGGGGCCGGCCCCGCCGGACCAGGGGGCCCTGCAGGTAGCCACACGCGGGAGGCGAGGTCGTGGGTTTCGACATGTGTCCGTCCTCACGGCCGTCATCACGATCAAGACAGTACACGTGTCCCTCGCCCCAGGTGTCCTCGCGGGTCCTGGCATCCCTCGCTCCCGCTCCCCCCGTCCCCAGGCAGCCGTCGGATTGCGCGTTCTCGTTTGTCTGTATTTCCTAGACTCGTGTCAGTGGGCCGTGGCAGCTCGTGCCCTTTAGGGTCTGGCTCCCCTGCACCAGGCCGGCATAATTTTTGAGATCCCTTGAGTCTGTACCCAGAGTCTGTTCCTCTTCCACGCCCAGTGGTGTCCACGCTCGCGTGCACCACCGTGTGCCCACACTCACCCGGCGACGGGGCCCTGGGCTGTTCACAGCTTTGGGCGATCGTGAGCTCAGCTGCTGTGGCCAGTTGTGTACAGAGTTTTGTGTGAAC
>NW_011890200.1:4652-5994 GCF_000151845.1 Pteropus vampyrus
GCAGGTCTGAGGCCTAGGTGGGCGGAGATCTCCCATGTGGACCGGGTGAGAGGGAGGCAGAGGGAGCAGACTCCACCCAAGGCCCCAGGAAAGGACGACTGTCCAGCGGGGGCCGGAAGCAGCTGCGCGTGGTCATCTCGGAGGGCCCCACACCTGCGGGCACTGGGCAGTCGCCCTAAGGGGGCGGGCTGACGACCTGGGGTGGACAGCGGGCCATTCTACCCAACACCTGTGCACGGCACTAACGCCTCTTCAACTTTCACGTGGAAAATCTCCGAACACCTAAGAAAGGTGGGTCGCAGAGTCGCCTGCGTAGTCATCCTGTGTAGGCATCCTACGGGCCGTCACCATAGCCAGCGACCTGCTCAGGCCAGTCGTCTGATCATTCAGTCTGTTTCGAAGCAAATGCCGAACATTTCAAAGGCGCGCAGCAGCCGGTGCTCAGGGCCTGGCGTACCTGTCTCTAGCCGTCTCTCGCTGATCTCCCTTCAGTTCTTAGCAGCTTGTTCTGAGTCACTCAGAAAGAAAAGCCGCGCTCGGCTGACAGTTCTCAAGCCCTCAGCGGGCGACGCCAGCCTCCCTCTCTGCTCGTTCTTGCGTGAGGAACGCGGCCTTCGGCTCATGGTGTTTCTCTTGTTTTCTGATACGTCCCCTGTGGCGTTCAGCCTGTCTCTGTTTCTCATATTTCTTATACGTTCCTGACGTTTCTTATAAATGATCAGATTCGGGTTCAGTTGTGGGGGAGCCAAGAATCCTTCGCAGGTGGTGTTCAAAAGGCCCGTGGTGTCTGCTGCTGTGTTTTCTGAGGTGTGGTCATCGTCTAAACCCTCAGTGTTTTCTCTGATTGCCATGAAGTCGGAGGTAATCAGATTCCAATTTTTCAGCAACCCGTCATGCCAGATAAAACATTTTGCTAGGTGAATGGAACCGCATGTTGTCAGTTTGCAGCCTCTGTCCAGTTAAAAGTCGGCAGGAACGGATAGCTGGTCATTCTTGAGAAGTGACCTAGCTTTTGGCCCATGGAGCCCCCAGCCCTGTCGCTTCTCTGTCCCCTGCGAGAGGTGTTTTGGGGTAAAGCAGGCTGTGAGAGGCTCGTGAGGTCTTCGAAGTCCAGGGCGTGTGTTATGCTTTCAGGGCGCCTCGATTTAGGTGTCAGGTCCTCGTCGGGACTGCTTGGCCTGTGTTCAGAACTCATGAAGCGTACAGTGGGCAGGTAGACAGTACTCGCGTCACGTGACAAAGCAGCGTCCGGTTCAGTTTTAGATTAATTAAAATAAGGCCGTCGTTTCTCAGCCGAAGGAGCCGCATTTCCAGCGTCAGCGTTGTGCCAGGCAATGCAGAC
>NW_011890200.1:10249-11909 GCF_000151845.1 Pteropus vampyrus
TATATAAATTTGCCTCATTCTTTCTCCGAGTCTCGTAATAACTTGCGTACACACACACACACACACACACACACACACACACACACACACACACAGAGTCCTTTTCCTCTCGTGGACATTCGCACAGCTCCCAGGGCGGGCGCCCTCGGGGGCAGCATTTCTACAGAGCAGATTCCTAAAAGCACATGTCCCTGGACCTCGTCCCTCCCCCAAACAGCCCGGGGGTGCCGGGACCGGGCTGAGGGGACCACCGGGCCCTGGCGGCAGGGGGGACACACGGGGGTCCTGCTCGCTGCCACCGGCGCTGCTTCCCTGGCTCACTGTCGCCCGCCCGCCGGGGCCCGTCACTCTGGTGGTGGTGGGTGACTTCTTTCTGGGCTGCAGTTCTCCAAAAACGGTTTTAGCTTGTTCCCCAACGGACAAGATCATAAAGAAGTGCGAACGACGCGGTCGGCGTGACTTGCGTTGCTGCCCTCCTGGCCTGTGTCCCCGTGGGGGTCGCGTGGGTGACCTAGCCCGACGCCCGACCTCCCGACATTCATACTCGATGGTCACAGCCCTCGTCCGTCGGCTCCTCATCCTGCACACTCTCCACCAAGTGCTTTTCAGACGTGTTCTCATTTAATTCTTACGACCACCCCAGGGGGCGGGGCCTAGAGTGTTCCCACTGTACAGATGGGGACACGGAGGCACAGGCTGGAGCGCTGGCCTGAAGTCACGTCGCTCTAAGACGCACGCAGCGTCCGCACACACTCACTACACACACACGTCTGTACCCTTTCCCCCTTACCTCGTTCTTCAGAGCCTGATCACAGCCCCTGGAATTCTCTGTTGTCTTTGCTCGTCTTTCTTTCAGGAATTACATCCCACAGAAAAGTATCCCCAAGGAGGTGGCGCCAGGCACCAAGCCGTGCCCAGGCTGGTCGTGGGACGCCGGCCCCCTGGCTTCGTCCTCGTCCTCCCAGGACACGCCTCTGGCTCACGTGTCTGTCCCTGCGGAGTCTGTTAAGCCCAGTAAGTCCCGTTTTACCCACTTCCTTTCTTTCTCCCCGTTGGACGCCCAGCCTGCCCACTCTGGATTTGGAGAGTGGCTCTTAAACTGGGGGTGACGAGTGGGGATTTGGCCTGGGGACAGAGCACAGGAGGTGGCGTCGCATCTCTTAGCTAATGTTTTTCTTAGCGTTTGCCCTGTCTTAGGTTGACACCGAAGGATATCGGGCAGGATCGAAGTCGGGGCCAGGTCGTGAATTGCGGTTCGTTCCCATCGGAGGATTTGTTAATGCAAATAGCTTTACCTCCCTCTTTTCTGATGTTAGTCTCACATTTGTTTGTTTTTCCTGAGTCGTTTCTTCACTCAGTTGAAACAGTCCCTTTGGGGTTTCCGTTGGAGTGCCATCACACGCGTCACTGTGAGGGGCTCGGCTGTCTGTACGGCTTTGCGAAGCCAGACGTGGTCGCACAGGGGACCAGGGGGAACAGGCCCAGGCGCCAGCAGTGCTTATTTCTGGGTGGAATCCAGGGTGTGTTTAGTCTATTCTCTATGACATCCTGCATTTTCCGTAGCGTTCCTAACATTTCGTCGGAATCGCGTGTCCCTTCAGACACGAGAGCGGCAGCGTGCTCAGGGTGGTGGGCGGGGGCGGGGGTCGGAGCAGAGGGC
>NW_011890200.1:13324-15079 GCF_000151845.1 Pteropus vampyrus
GGGGTGGTTGGCAGTGCTGGTGCATTGTCCCCTCTGCCAGCCTGTTTTCCCCTGGGGCTTACTGAAAGACACCTTATGACCAGATCCTTGTGACTGGGAACCAAGGGGGTGACACACACTCCCTAGTGCATGCAGTCCTCTGAAAAGGCGAGGCCCGTCTGCCTGCCTCAGCTGGGCCTCTGAGCAGTGGGCACCCCAGGAATGCACAGTGTGGGAGTCCCCCCAGGACGTGTGTCTGACTCGCCTGGTGCGTGTAGTCCCCTGGGTCCTGGCCAGGGTGTCCCGTCATAGTTGGGGGAAGCCTGCACCTCGGTCATGGTGACGTGCACATAGTGCTCCTTGGTGACCGCTGGGTGGGGAGCTTTTTCTCTGAGCTGGTCTGTCGCTCCCATGGAGTTCCCATCTCCTGTCCTCACCCAGGAGCCCGTCCGCTTGCGGTATAAGCTGACCTTCAACCAGGGTGGACAGCCCTTCAGCGAGGTGGGAGAGGTGAAGGACTTCCCCGACCTGGCGGTCTTGGGCGCGGCCTGACTTATCCCGAGACGCAGACCCTGCTGTTCAGGGTTGGGTCGTGTCCTGTGCTGCTGGGCTGGGACTGATCACGATGACCCGTCCTGACGTTGGACACTGCAAGCCGACCTCTGCCTTCTCCTGCAGATGCGTGTGTGCCTGTGTGTGCATGTGCATGTGCATGTGCACGCATGTGTGCCTGTGTGTGCGTGTGCGTGTGCGTGGGGTGGACGCAGGGGCGGGTGCAGCAGGCTGGGGCGTGGGCACTGGTGGGACCCCGAGCCTGTCTGTAGCCCCTGTGCCCCAGTCCTGTCTGCCCACGTGCTGGACACTGAGCCCCGCCTCAGGCTGGGGATCTGATGAGCCAAAGTTGTCCTCAATGTGCTGTTTTCATTCGTCCACTCTGTGCCTTGTCAGCCTCTGAGGCTCGGTGGTGCCCGGGCTGCTGTTTTGGGGGCCTGGTCCCCAGGCAGAGCGGCCGCGGGGGCTCCTTCCGGGAAAACCCTGACTGCACCCCCAGCAGGGTGCCGCTCGCGTGTGTTCAGGCAGCTCTTCCCAGTGGAACGTTGTCACACTGTGTCCCCGGCAAGGGCTGCCGTGCAGCAGAGGACCAGACAGGGGCCAGCCACGCCCTTCACCGCTGTGCCTTAGGCAGACGGGAGGGCAGGGCCCGGGCCGCTCGGGCCCCCACGCCCATGGGCCGGGCAGCCTGTCCGGACCCTCACTCAGGACCCTCGACCCCCCCCACCCCCTTTCTCCTCAAGCATTCTCCCAGCCCTTCGATTGTGACACAGTGCCAGTCATTGTAAGTCATAGCTCACAGGCTCACCCATCTGTCACCATCACCATCCAAGATGAAGGACCGATACAGATAGACATGAGGAGAGCCGAAACGGTCTAAGGGGTGACATACGGAAGCCGTGAATAAATGCCGTGTGGCAGGCACACTTTATGGAGTTTTGTGATTAGGAGGTGTGAGCTCCTGCACTTGGGGACAGCAGACCTGCGGGGAGCTATCCCCTGAGGGCATAATGGGGCTTCTTGGAGGGCGGGACCTTACGCACCGTTTCAGTGAAGACAAGGCCTGAGGATTTGAGCGAAGCTGAAGAAGAGACGTGGATTTGTGCTACACTCTTGGTCTGCAGAGAAATTCAAGTTTCCAGTCAGGACTGAGCGCCCGCCATGAGCTCGGCTGTGTTCTGGGCCTCCTGCAGGGAGGAGGAGGCCGCCTCTGGCTGCCAGGCA
>NW_011890200.1:16614-18909 GCF_000151845.1 Pteropus vampyrus
GTCCCTTAAATGAGTGTCCCCGCAGTTTAGTCTGTAGAGCCTTCCTGAGCACATCCGGGCCATCGTCCACCACATGGGTCCTGGACCTCCATCTCAGGCCTCCCGCTCCGTGCTGACGTCAGGGCCAGGCTTCGCGTCAGTGCTGTCCGTCCTGGTGGCCACCCCTGCCTCCCACTCAGAGGCTTCGCGTGGAACCCAGCCGCCTCCCCTCCCCCACATCCTCTTACCTGAAAGCATCCATCTGAGCCTGCCTGGGCCCTCGGTTCCCGTTCCATCTACACCCGCTCGGTGTTCGTCTGATCTGGTCTTCGCAGCTAATATTACCGCACCTCGCCTTCCCCCGCATTCACGTCGTCACCTGCCTCTCAGTCCTCTGGGCCCTCACACTTGCCACCACCAGGATTCCCTAACTGGGCACTTGATCCACTGCTGAAAAATTCTGAATTGCTTCTCAATGACCAAAAAACCATGCGATCAAATTGAAGTTGCTCACGCTGGCACTTGGTGCCTTGTAACTATGCATCCTACCTTCCTGCCATCGTCTGCCAAGGACAAGGCACACTTTACACAATCACAGGGAAGGCCTTTCCTGTCATGATAAGGCCATGTTTCTTCCTGTCCCTTTGGCTACACCTGTAGTTACCACCCTCCTTCATCTCTAGTGACGCTAAGTCTGGGCTGATGCTGCTCTGCCTGTGCGCCTCTGGGTGGAAGTGGCCTGTGGAGATAATAAATGTGGAAAACAGGATAAATGCTTAATAAGGACCAAAAGAACCTGCCTATTACCCACAACATGTAAACAGCGGACACTAAAGGTAGAAAGCAAGGCGCTATTCTGAAACAGCTCAGCTACTGGTGTTTACATGTCACAGATTCTTTACATTGCAATCGAGCATGCTTACCCAGCCCTGAAATGTGAGATTCTGTCAACCAGGTGTGCTGCTTTTTAAACTAAGAGTGTCCTGGAATGCTAGGTATGGTTGGATTTTTGTTTTTTAAAAGCATAGCCCGGCATTTTTTTTGTCTGGAAAGAGCTAGAACAAAGCAGGCGTGTCCTCCGATAAGATGAGCCACACCTTCTGTTAACACAGTGAAGGTGCTAAGGTCACGTTCTCATCACGTTTAATGGCAGCCAGAATGAAAACATCCTGGCCTTTTGCTGCCCATGTCCAGTACGGTCCCAGTGGTACCTCGCTCATTCCGAGAAAGCTTGCATTTTCAAATGCGTAAGTATTCTTTGCCTTCCTGAATATTTCCTTCCACTTCTACGGGTAATTATTGACGTCCACATTGAAAAAACACGTCAGTGTTACAGGCCCCAGACACGTCGGCTTTTAAAGTTTGTGATCTGAACCTACAACAGTTGGAAGCAATTAAGTCACCCTCTGCTGTCATCCTGTTCTTTAGCTTCACCGCTGCTTCGAAGTGGCCATGTGACCTGGAGCAAGTGGTCCACCCACTTCAGATCCCTCCCCTGTAAAGCAGACAGTAGGGTGGTTCATGTTTTGAGAATTAAATGAGGTAATACGTGTAAAGTAGCACTTAGCTAAGACATTTCACTTCTGGTTTGCCGTTAGCCTGTCCACCTGGCTTCCGGTACATGAGAAGATTTGACATGCCCATAGCTATTTAAAGCTTACCTCAAAATAAATGAAAGCAAATACTTAAAATTTTGGTGAGGTTCAAAATAAGAGTAAATCCCAAGAGATACAAGGTAAATGTATAAAATATGTAAAAATCAATTCTATGACAAAATATTAAGAAAAACTTATTCACAATAGTATTAAAATGAATACAATACTTTGAAATAAATTTAACAAAAAGCACGAGACATTTACCATGAACAGCTACAAGATGTTTCTGAGAGAAATGAAAGATCCAAATTAGATTCTAAACCAGAGATGTTTGTTCTCAGTAAGGGACACTTGGCAGTGTGTGGAGACTTTCAGTTGTCACAACTTTCATGTGTATGTGTTGGGGGGTATGCTACTGGTGTATAGTGGGTGGAGACCAGGGGTGCAGCTAAACATTGTGCAACACATGGTTCAGCCCCCACAACAAATAGTTATCCAGTCCCGGATGTCCATAGTGCCAAGGTTGAGCTTCCTGATCTTATTTAATAAGTAGAGAGACATTGTATGTTTATGTATTGAAGACTCAATATTGTCAAGGTAATGCCAGTTCTCAATTTGATCTATAAATTCAATATCATCCCTGTTCCAGTAGGACTTTTTTGGTAGAAATTGATAAACTGATCATAAGATGTACATGGAAATGCAAAGGGTCTGGAGTAGC
>NW_011890201.1:0-378 GCF_000151845.1 Pteropus vampyrus
TTTTATGACTGACATGACAGCTACAGAGAGGTGGGGTGACTCTCCCAAGGCCACAGGTCTTAGAGATGAGAGTTGAACCCTGGACTCCGGAGCCCATTCTTGGAATCACCATCCAAACTTATTCTGTCTTCAAAAGTCATTCTTGGATAGAGACCGGACAGGGAAGGGGACCTACGTTCATTGAACCTCCTTTTGCTTTTTTTTTTTTAACATACATCACTTCATCGCTTCTTCTGAAACACCCCGTTAATTTAGGTAGTGCTGTCGCCATTTGACAGATGGTGACCTCACAGGAGATTGGCTAGGCGGGCGTGTGCAGAGGCACCCACCCAGAGCATGGCAAGACGGGATTCGAACTCGCCTCTGGCCCATGCTGAA
>NW_011890201.1:428-752 GCF_000151845.1 Pteropus vampyrus
CAGGTCGGCATGACCCACAAGTCACGCACGTGGTCAGCGTCCTCCTGGAAAGGCCACGGTTTCGTGCAGGGGAGAGAGATGTGATTCGGGAAGGCAACGAAACTACATGAGTCAAGCGAGCCACTTGGACAAGTGCAGACAGCCCTTCTCATTTTTTCTTGGCCCTCCGTGACACATTTTGATCGGCGGCTGAGACCCTGCGGATTTTGAACTAGTCAGCTGCTGGCACTGTCACCGAAAGCTTCAGGCTGCCGTCTCTCCAACTGTCCTTTTCAGATTCTGACGTGGCTAAGGACTCCCTTTCAGCTGTCCAGCTCGTGACTC
>NW_011890201.1:802-3529 GCF_000151845.1 Pteropus vampyrus
GAATTTGCTTGTTCGTCTCTTCATGCAAGTTCTTCATCCTGCGATTCAACACATATTTACTGACACTACAAAGGGCTGACACTTTTCTCGGTAGACGAGATGCACTTTTAATGGCAGAGTCTGTGTGACTCAACCACGTAAGTGACGGTGGGAAAATGTGCCAACGGTAGGTGTTCGGTAGATTCTTGATTGGTCAGTAGGTAGAACCTGACCCTGTTTAGGGGGTGAAGAGACATGAACTGTGCTCCTTTGGGCTGACCAGCTGTGGCTCGTGTGAGAGAAGGAGCCTTGGAACTTTTCTGGTTTCTCTGGAGCTTTCGAGGAGCTGCTGTCGTCAGGGTGACGACGATGCCACCCGCATTCCTCAGCTCTGTCCCCTTTCCCCTCCTCGTCTTGCATAGCTCCTTCCTTCTGCGGCTCTCAGCAGACTCCAGCACAGAGGGTTCGGGCTGCACTTCTGTCCGCGGGGAGGGGGCACGGAGTAGAGAAACAGGGTGAGGAGGGGATCTGCTGCTCTCGAGGCTGACGCACGCAGGGGACGCTGACACGCGGGCGTGTTTATACACGTGCCTGGAGACCCGCACGGACACGGGCACGCAGAAACACTGTATAAACACGAACAAAGATTGACAGATAAACCCTCCGGTCCCCAGGACGACACATCCATAGACACGCCCGTGCACCACAAACTCGAGTCTGCACTGTCGTCACGGGCACCCCGTTCCACTTGGTCGTTATTTCTGCCGGTATTCTGAGGGTTGGGACGGTGCCTAAGTTCAGAGCAGTGACTGAGAGAAATCCGCAGGTGTGCTGTCCCTTCCGTTCACCAAGGAGACGGCTTGCTATTCTGTGGTTATCGTGGCTCCTGTTTTTGGAGGGAGTGTGTGTATCTCCTTCAGGTGTCAGGATCCCTGTGGCGGGGGGACCCCTGTTCCCGTTCCTCGGTCGCACCTGTCCCTCGTCCAGAGGACAGACACAGCCCAGGGGCCTCGCCAGCCTTCCCCTTTCCTTCACGGCAGGCAGGGCCCCCGGCACCTGGGTGCTCATCCGAGCCCTGAGCGCTCATCCGTCTTTCCCCGTTAAGGGAGTGAACCCAGCGGGAGTCAGCGTCAGCGTTTACTCTTCCTCCAGGTGTCCGGTGGCTCCAAAAGCTCGAAGGCCTGTTCCTAGTAATCTCACATTTGCCCAGCTTCCCACTCTAAGGCTGGTCAGGACCCAAGTGGAGGTGGCGGGAGGTGGGGGGAGAGGGGGGCGCAACGCTGCCCTTCTTGAAATTCGCCATCGGCAGGGAGGTGGGGAGGCCTGGGCTGGGGGCCCGCAGTCCGTCCTGCTCTGGGACAGACTTGCCTGGAGGCCCCACTCATGTTTTCACAGCTGCAGGCTGGGAGGCTGCACCCCAGGCTCCTTGTACACGGCTGGCCTGTGACCCAGCAGCTGTGCACACCTGGGCATGACCCGGTTCCTGTGGGGAGTGGGGAGCGCCCTGGCTGGCATGCCCCCCCTCCCCCACGGAACTGACCAGCCCCGTCCCCCCCCCAGGGTGGGAGCGGTTTGTGCTTCGGACCCACTTAGTTAAGGTGGCCATTAAGTGGCCCTCACGTGGCTTTCCCAGCTTCTAGTAAACCCCCCAGACAGCAGCATTCACTGCAGACGGCTGCTCGTGGTGGAGTTCCATTCCTAATGTTAATAACCGGCGTTTAATGGAAACAGAAGAGGAGAATGCAGGCGGAAGGAAACAGCCCGCTTTGGCCGTTTGCCGTTTTTCTCTCTGGTGGGAGGCCATGGGAAATGCCAGCGGTAGCAGGAGGGTGGTTAGCCCCGCGCCCAAGACACACGGGCACCTGCACGCACACCTGTTTCTGGAGCTGCACCTCATCCGTCACGTGGTCAAAGTCGGGCTTAGAGCCCCATCCCTCCTCCCCACCACCCTCACCCTGCCATCTGCAGTGACTTGCATGGCCCAGACACACGTCATTAACTGATGTCTTTCCATGATGTCTTTCCGTGAAGGGAGGGAAGGCCGGGGAGCTGCTGGCTCCGGCCTTCTCGTTTCCCCCTCCCTCCTTCCTTTCCATCAGTCTAGTCGTCTGTAAGACAAACGGCTCCCTCCTGCCAAGGCCGAGGGGAGCGGAGTTAAAAACGTACTTAATTAAATTTACTCAAAAAAAGATCAGTTCTCAAGATGAGGAGCTGGGTTTATCGCCACTGAAAATAAACAGGGCTGGGGAGGCCGGGAGGTGACGGGAGGGAGCGGGGCAGTGGGTGGAGGTGAAGAGGGACTTGGGGCTTTGGGGTCTTTGGATGCTGGGCTGATATTTAAAGACCTTTTACGCTGCGCAAGATCTTAGCGAACAGCTGACGTCTCCTGGGGCGCCAGGGAGGTTTCTGTGATAACAAACAGCCCCTCTCGGAGGCTGAGGGGACTGTTCCTTTTTTGGGTGTGCAGAGGCCAGTAGGAAAGGGGGGTCTTTGTTCATGATGAGGCATCAGTTCCCTCCTGGACCCCCCGACTCGGCACCCCTGGCCCCATTTGCTCGCTCTACCAAAGAGCGGTATGAACTACACACAGACAAAAAGCCACAGCCCGGGGCGCACGGTGGAGCAGATGTCCCGGAGGGGACTGCTCTACAGGTCCCTCCTTCCCCAGATAGCCAGGACCCCCCTCCTCTTTCGGGGGCCGAAAAGTCTCTTGACACATGTCAGCTGGCAAAGGGCGTGTGTGGATGC
>NW_011890201.1:4094-4884 GCF_000151845.1 Pteropus vampyrus
CTCATCCGTCACGTGGTCAAAGTCGGGCTTAGAGCCCCATCCCTCCTCCCCACCACCCTCACCCTGCCATCTGCAGTGACTTGCATGGCCCAGACGCACGTCATTAACTGATGTCTTTCCATGATGTCTTTCCGTGAAGGGAGGGAAGGCCGGGGAGCCGCTGGCTCCGGCCTTCTCGTTTCCCTCTCCCTCCTCCCTTTCCATCGGTCTAGTCGTCTGTAAGACAAACGGCTCCCTCCTGCCAAGGCCGAGGGGAGCGGAGTTAAAAACGTAGTTAATTAAATTTACTCAAAAAAAGATCAGTTCTCAAGATGAGGAGCTGGGTTTATCGCCACTGAAAATAAACAGGGCTGGGGAGGCCGGGAGGTGACGGGAGGGAGCGGGGCAGTGGGTGGAGATGAAGAGAGACTTGGGGCTTTGGGGTCTTTGGATGCTGGGCTGATATTTAAAGACCTTTTACGCTGCGCAAGATCTTAGCGAACAGCTGACGTCTCCTGGGGCGCCAGGGAGGTTTCTGTGATAACAAACAGCCCCTCTCGGAGGCTGAGGGGACTGTTCCCTTTTTGGGTGTGCAGAGGCCAGTAGGAAAAGGGGGGTCTTTGTTCATGTGGAGGCATCAGTTCCCTCCTGGACCCCCCGACTCGGCACCCCTGGCCCCCTTCGCTCGCTCTACCAAAGAGCGGTATGAACTACACACAAAAAGCCACAGCCCGGGGCGCACGGTGGAGCAGATGTCCCGGAGGGGACTGCTCTACAGGTCCCTCCTTCCCCAGATAGCCAGGACCCCCCT
>NW_011890201.1:7454-7890 GCF_000151845.1 Pteropus vampyrus
TGCAGGCAGTTAGGATTTGTAGTTTTAGTTCAAAAGGGCGCTAATGTAGCTCACGATTGGAAAAAGTATCCAAACTCTCCAAGCCCTGGTTCCCCTTGTCTGAAGAACTGGGATTCTATAGTTGGTGAGCCAGAAGGCAGAGCCTCCCAGCTGACGAGGGGACATTTGTCTAGATGAGCACGAAGCATGGTCCCTGCGCCTCATCTAGGAGAAGGTCCCAGGCTGCTCCCCCGATGACCGGAATCTAAATTTAACAAGGTCATCAGGCGACTCATACACACCTTAAACTTTGAGTTGTGCTGCTCTAAAGCCCGTGAAAAGTGTGGTGGGGAAAAAAAAAAAAAACTGGACCCCGGGCATGCCATCTTCCACTTGGTGACCAGAGCACCATCCCGCGCCTTCTCCAAGTCCCAGTGTCCTGACCTGTACGAGGTGA
>NW_011890201.1:7940-8485 GCF_000151845.1 Pteropus vampyrus
CTGATGACGGAAGCGGGAAAATAAACCTACAGATCAGCATCGCACTTGGTGTTTGCACTGGGAGAAGTGTGTGAAGGAGATGGGGCGGTGTGATCACGCGCAGCTTGGGGAGGCCTCTCCGGGAAGGTGGCCTCTGAGCGGAGGCCATTAGGGTGACGATGATGGCGAGCCGGGGACGTGGAAAGTGGGTGGAAGGGCATTCGAGACAGAGAGACAGGCTCCACGGTGAAGGTGGCAGCAAGCCAGAGGGGCAAGTCAGCCTGACCGAAGCAAGAGATTTGTGTAACGTGAATCACGTCGTAGCAGTGCGAGGGGGTCCGATCACTCTGGACCTTAGAGGCCACGGTTAGGATTCTATTCTGGACGTAATGGGGATCCCCTACGTGAAGGGGGTGACACGTTCTGACCTACGTTTGTAAAAGGTCGCCGAAAGGCCATGCTGGGAATGGGAGATGGTGTGGGGTGCGGGGTGCAGGGTGCGGGCGTGAGGCCAGTCTGGGCTCAGGCTTAATTTTAGAGAATTAAAACGGCTCGGGGGACACTGC
>NW_011890202.1:0-1165 GCF_000151845.1 Pteropus vampyrus
GGACTCCGGTGGAAGACCGCTTTCCGTACCTCCAGGGGCACGTGGGATTCGTGGTCGCTGGCAGGAGGTCGCGGGTTGGTAGGGAGTGGTATCAAATGGTCCAAATGAGGAGGAAGGGAGGATGCCGCCTGGGTAGGACGCTGCCAGGCGAAATAAGTGAGGAGAACTTCAAAAGCTGTGTGATGGGTTGTGGTCCCCTGAGTTCCCCTCCCCGACGTGAGGGCATCTTTTGGCTTCTATCTGAGGAGGGACGGAGACAGTACGCGATGCAGTTGTCACGTTGGTCTCAGAGTTCTTTCCAAGCCGCGAAAACCCAAGGGCCCCACTGCCTTCCCAGTGAATGGTTCTGCGCCAGGATTCCAGGGAATCCCGTGTCAGGCTCAGGGCTGACTTCTTCCCAGGCGCTGTCCCATTGGCAGACGGGGCAGCACCTGCTGCGTAGCGGTTGACCCGACACCCAGAACAGCCTGTCTCTTTTGGGCCATCAGGCCAAGCCTGAGTCAGCAAAGGCGTCCGTCCACTGGGAAGCGCCTTATCAGGATGGAGGAGACGAGGTCGTTTTCGGGGGGAGAGAGGCCAGGGAACATCAGTAGCGATCATGGAGGTGCCATCCTGAGAGGCCAGTTGTTCTTACTGGTTTAAGGACCACTGACCGCCAAGAGAAGCTGATGAACAGCTGTAGAGCCGTCTCCCAGGAAAGCGAGCACACTCACTCGTGTGCCTGAGTTTCCGGGGCCTTGGGAACGCTCTGGAGGGCTCTTCACTCGCCAGGAGGCCTTGTTCTCCAGCAGGGCCTTTAATGAGCTCACACTTCCCCGCCTGGTATTGCCATCATAAACAGAACAACAGGAGCAGGACAGTTGCTCACATCTTCGCCCAAGGCCGATGAGAAGTTAGCCATGACATTATATATTGAGGTGGACGTGACCTTCGCAATCTGTAGGGAACTCTGGCCATCGAGTTGGAGAAGCAAACCCTGGAGGTGCGGACTGAGACGTTGGGAGCTGCTTGTTCACGCGAAGAGGGTGCGAAAAGCATCATTTGTCTTCTCCGGGTCTCAATTTCTTAGCCAATGTTTTCACCCATTGGAAAGAGGGGGTTATGCTCTCGTTTACTCGGTCTTCGTAAGGTTTCACTGAGATGATGCAGAGTAAAGTCAAACTCT
>NW_011890202.1:2875-3639 GCF_000151845.1 Pteropus vampyrus
GTGGGGTGGTACCACTTCCAGATGTCCCCCAATGTTTTAGTGTGTCAGTTTTCCAACAACTGCACCTGCATCGACTGTTGATGTTATGTTGAATGTTTTGTACTTTAATCAGAGAACTACCGCATTGGTGTTTTAATGTGTATTTCTTTAATAAATAGCAAGATCGAGTACATTTTTCCTATGGTTGTTTAATAATGATTGTAGTTTTTGGTCATCAGGTATCTTTTTATAAACTTTATATATTGAGATAGTAATGGATTTTAGTATCTCATGTAATAACACAGTCGTATTAATTTCCTGGGGGTGCCATAACAAATTACCATAAACCGGGTGGCTTAAAGCAACATGAATTTCTTCTTTCACAGTTGCAGAGGCTAGAAGTCTCAATTAAAGTATCAGCAGGGCCATGCTTTCTCCGAAGGCTCTGGGGGGACCGTTCCTTGCCGCTTCCAGCTTCCTCTGGCTGTCAGGCATCTTTGGTCTTCCGGGACTCATACACGCATCATGCCCAGTATCTGCCTCCATCCTGATACAGCATTCTCTGTGTGGGTCTCTGTGTCGAAATGTCCTTCTTATAAAGACATCATCCATCAACTCATCTTTACTGATTACAACTGTAAAGACCCTCTTTGAAAACAAAGTCACGATTACAGGGCTTAAGAATTCAACCTTTTTGGGAGGGATGTGTTACCATTTGGCCCACAACAATATCTATCTATCTATCTATCTATCTATCTATCTATCTATCTATCTATCTATCTATC
>NW_011890202.1:3689-4603 GCF_000151845.1 Pteropus vampyrus
CTTTTTGGGAGGGATGTGTTACCATTTGGCCCACAACAATATCTATCTATCTATCTATCTATCTATCTATCTATCTATCTATCTATCTATCTATCATCTATCTATATCTATCCATCCATCCATCCATCCATACATCCATCCATCCATCCATCTATATCTATCTATCTATCTATCTATCTATCTATCTATCTATCTATCTATCTATCTATCTATCTATACAGGAGGCTCTTCCAGTGGAGCAGGAACAAAAATTGGCAAGTGAGCGATACAATCTCAGAGGATAATCCATGTAGCTTTATTACTGTAAGTTACGTCAAAGTACTGCAGAAAGCCGTGTTCTCCAAATTTTAAGCTATTTGGATTTTAAAAACATAAATTAGTTGTTGAGATTTCAGAATACTGGTTACTAACCAATGGAACTACAAAAATCATCTCTGGCAATCCGGTAAGGTAGGAAGCACATTCTACATAGAGTCAAGCGCTCTGGGTTTTTTCCTGGTCCTGGTACCGCTTAGCTATTTGACCTAGACCAGTTTGTTTAATTGACACATCTGTTCTCTTTCCAAGATCTGTGACACCTGTAAGGCCTTTTCCAATTCTAATAACTTCTGCTCACAAATACTGTAATAAATTAAATCCATTTGCTGCAGTTTTCACATGTATATTTGTAGGGGTAAACAGCTCTTCAAGTTCATATTTAGTAACGAGAAGCCTAATAGTTTAGGTTGAAGATAGTTTATATTCAAACCGTTGTTATCCTCGAATGTCGTGTTGGATTCGGGGAAGGTAAAACATGCTGACAGATGCTGAGATGCTCATATAAGCAACCCACAGTTTATTCCTCCTGCAGGAGGAGAGGGTATTTTCAAATTATAGAAGGCTCATTGATGTTGGGAGTAAAACTCGTGATTAAC
>NW_011890202.1:4653-5489 GCF_000151845.1 Pteropus vampyrus
TAAGCTATTTGGATTTTAAAAACATAAATTAGTTGTTGAGATTTCAGAATACTGGTTACTAACCAATGGAACTACAAAAATCATCTCTGGCAATCTGGTAAGGTAGGAAGCACATTCTACATAGAGTCAAGCGCTCTGGGTTTTTTCCTGGTCCTGGTACCGCTTAGCTATTTAACCTAGACCAGTTTGCTTAATTGACATATCTGTTCTCTTTCCAAGATCTGTGACACCTGTAAGGCCTTTTCCAATTCTAATAACTTATGCTCACAAATACTGTAATAAATTAAATTCATTTGCTGCAGTTTTCACATGTATATTTGTAGGGGTAAACAGCTCTTCAAGTTCATATTTAGTAACGAGAAGCCTAATAGTTTAGGTTGAAGGTAGTTTATATTCAAACCGTTGTTATCCTCGAATGTCATGTTGGATTCGGGGAAGGTAAAACATGCTGACAGATGCTGAGATGCTCACATAAGCAACCCACAGTTTATTCCTCCTGCAGGAGGAGAGGGTATTTTCAAATTATAGAAGGCTCATTGATGTTGGGAGTAAAACTCGTGATTAACCTGTAGAGTCTTCATCTCCAAAGCCCTTTATAAAAAGATTTTGTGGGACCCGGGGTAAGAGAATCCAGAAGCTCAAACAAACTAGGTCAGATGTAGGCACAGAACTCTTTGGATCAAGAGCCATCCTTTCTGCTGAGGTCAGATGTCCTCGTTCAAAAGTTTGGTTTTACGTCTATTTCTGTAGGTCCTTCTGAAATGACGATCGGACTAAAATGAAGCTAGGTATTGTTTGTGAGTCTCTGCAGTTCACTTAAGTGAAAAGGCCAGGAA
>NW_011890202.1:5539-6323 GCF_000151845.1 Pteropus vampyrus
GTTTATTCCTCCTGCAGGAGGAGAGGGTATTTTCAAATTATAGAAGGCTCATTGATGTTGGGAGTAAAACTCGTGATTAACCTGTAGAGTCTTCGTCTTCAAAGCCCTTTATAAAAAAGAGATTTTGTGGGACCCGGGGAAAGAGAATCCAGAAGCTCAAACAAACTGGGTCAGATGTAGGCACAGAACTCTTTGGATCAAGAGCCATCCTTTCTGCTGAGGTCAGATGTCCTCGTTCAAAAGTTTGGTTTTACGTCTGTTTCTGTAGGTCCTTCTGAAATGACGATCGGACTAAAATGAAGCTAGGTATTGTTTGTGAGTCTCTGCAGTTCACTTAAGTGAAAAGGCCAGGAAGGGTAATATAATGAGGTAGGCGGACTCACCAAATCCGGGTCAGCCTTCCCGGTTCTCCATAGGTGAGCACCAAGACTGACTTCTCAGATGAATCTCTTGCACATTTTTTAACATCGTGACCACTAACGCTTATCTGTCTCATGAAATCTTGAAGGAGAGTGGTGAGAATTAATATTTTAAAAGTGAACTGATGAAGGGTCCTGAGGAATCACAGTGAAGGTCGCTGTTTACCACTGGGTCGTGGTAGCACGTGGATCTTCGGCCACGCTCCGCTTCCCTGTGCGTAGCCACATGCGACTCTAGAACACACTATGAGATCTCGCAAGTCTGCACATCCTTCCGTTATTTATTTATCACGAACTCCTATTTGTTCCTCAAAGCCTCGCTTGACTTTTCCATCTGAGCTAATCCTTCTCTCTCCCATGTTCCT
>NW_011890202.1:6373-7344 GCF_000151845.1 Pteropus vampyrus
ACGATCGGACTAAAATGAAGCTAGGTATTGTTTGTGAGTCTCTGCAGTTCACTTAAGTGAAAAGGCCAGGAAGGGTAATATAATGAGGTAGGCGGGCTCACCAAATCCGGGTCAGCTTTCCAGGTTCTCCATGGGTGAGCACCAAGACTGACTTCTCAGATGAATCTCTTGCACATTTTTTAACATCGCGACCACTAAAGCTTATCTGTCTCATGAAATCTTGAAGGAGAGTGGTGAGAATTAATATTTTAAAAGTGAACTGATGAAGTGTCCTGAGGAATCACAGTGAATCACCCTTCCGTTATTTATTTATCACGAACTCCTATTTGTTCCTCAAAGCCTCGCTTGACTTTTCCATCTGAGCTAATCCTTCTCTCTCCCACGTTCCTAAAATGCTTTGTGTGTTCCTCCGTTGTATAATATGATTAGTCAGGGCAGGCTCTGTTGGAATATGCATACCTCACGGTCTGAGTGCTGTTGATTCTTGCAGCCCTAGTGTCTGGTATACAGGAGGTATTTAATGGATGTTCATTAAGCAAGTAAAAAATAGGCCAACTTATAAAAGCTGTTGCCTTTTATATCACTAGTTATGAAGCCTCCGACGGTTACAAAAGAGGTCCAGGTATATGATTAACTGAACATCGTCATTTTTCTTTCCTAATTCGTTCATCACTTCAAGGGCAATAATGTGCTGTTTCGAAGCAGACTAAGCACCACGTTGGGCAAGTCTGGTATTTTCCTTTTCATCAAAACTGCCGTTTAGCTCAGGCCAGCAAATGGGGCGGGAGGTCCTCTTGTAGTTATTTATTCACCTGGCTCGGGCGTCTCAGGTGAACCTTGTAGAAATAACACCTTAAAACAGTGTTTCCAAGAATAGGCGAAACATGGCTTAGAAATACGACTCTGGATGTTCCAGCTTGTGTGATTGTAAAAAGTGGACCAGGCAGTGTCTTTTTCTCATTTTTTTTGTT
>NW_011890203.1:0-514 GCF_000151845.1 Pteropus vampyrus
GGATAACAGAATAGCAGGAGGCGGATGCCGGGGTCCGAGCCCGTGTCCAGTCCTGGCTCTGCCGTCACCTAAGCTGTGTGACCATGAACTAGCAGTATAACCTCTCTGGGCCTCCCATTTCCTCATCTGTCAAGTGGGGTGATAGTAGTCCCCATTTCATGGGCCTGTTGGCAACCTCTGGGAGAGACGGCCTGTAAATAAACCGCTTGGCACGAAGCCTTGGCATGCAACGGCTATTGTGATTGTTGTTTTGTCACTGGGGCTGTTTCTTGGAACACCCCATCCCTTCCTGGCACCTTCTGATCGTTCAGAATAGAGGTGGGGAAAGACCGGGATTGTGGATTGTCCATTTTGCCTCCAGGAGGTAGGAGGTGGGTGGGAAGTGACTTAGATCTCTGCCTTTCCTTCCTCCTTTCTGGACTAAAAGGGGCAGGGATGAGGGCCCGAGAGGCCGCTCTAGACAGCAGAGCGGCAAAGAGGGTTTGATGACTTGACCTCCCCGTGCCTCAGTTTC
>NW_011890203.1:564-1995 GCF_000151845.1 Pteropus vampyrus
TGGACGGTGCCTTTGCTCCTTGGAGGGGCCTGTGTGTCCCTTGTGGTCAGACTGAGTTTTTGCGAGCAGCCAGCAAACTGGATCTCTATGTCGTCTGACTTTTTCTTTTAAGTTTGGCAATCGATTCAAATTTTCAAAAGTACCACGCAGGCCGGATGAAACACATTTGTTTGCCTCCCTAGATGCAAGGTAATAACTCGGCTTAATGCCCTCGCTGGGAGTGGGGGCCGTGTGCCCTGCGCGATGGGTTGGGGGGCCGCAGTGGGAACTCAGCTGCTCCTCTGAGCCCCTGTGTGTTTCTCAAGCCACCAGCTTGATGAGACACCTAGGCTCACGTGCCATATCTGTGGGGCCTCCTCTCACCCTCCCTGGTGCTGGCTCAGTGGCTTGTACCTTAAGTTCGGGGCCCCATCGCTACCTGGGTGGCTGCTGGCTGGATAGCAGGCCTGAGGGCGGGCTCTTTACACTCTGCCCTCTGTCCGGCAGCCCCTCAGTGTCCACATCTAGAAATGCAACTGAAGCACGGTGAGTTGGGCGCTCGGGCCAAGGGTCGCCAGCTGGGGCAAAGTGACAGCCTACCTGGCCGCGCTGAGCTCATCACTTGCAGGGCCCGTACCCTCCCTGGGAAGCACCTGCAAACATCCACCTTGGCTCAGGTGTGACACACACCCAGATCTGGTACACTTTCTGCCCTGAAAGGTGCCTTGCATATTGCAAGTCAATTCCTTTTTTTTTTTTTTTTTTAAACACAATCAAACAGCGGATTTGTTGACCTACTAGGGCCCAGGCTAAGGAAGCCAGTCCAGGGCTTGTGTGTAGTAGGTGTCTTTGGTCACTTGCACAGGGTTCTAGCAACATGCACTTTTGTCCAGCTTCTGTGACCAGTGTGGCCTGTAGGATGGAGTCTTCGTTCTCACGGATGACAGAATAGCAGGAGGTGGATGCCGGGGTCCGAGCCCGTGTCCAGTCCTGGCTCTGCCGTCACCTAAGCTGTGTGACCACGAACTAGCGGTATAACCTTTCTGGGCCTCCCATTTTCTCATCTATCAAGTGGGGTGATAGTAGTCCCCATTTCATGGGCCTGTTGGCAACCTCTGGGAGAGACGGCCTCTAAATAAACCGCTTGGCACGAAGCCTTGGCACGCAACGGCTATTGTGATTGTTGCTTTGTCACTGGGACTGTTTCTTGGGACACCCCATCCCTTCCTGGCACCTTCTGATCGTTCAGAATAGAGGTGGGGAAAGACCGGGACTGTGGATTGTCCATTTTGCCTCCAGGAGGTAGGAGGTGGGTGGGAAGTGACTTAGATCTCTGCCTCTCCTTCCTCCTTTCTGAACTAAAAGGGGCAGGGATGAGGGCCCGAGAGGCCGCTCTAGACAGCAGAGCGGCAAAGAGGGTTTGATGACTTGACCTCCCCGTGCCTCAGTTTC
>NW_011890203.1:2950-5652 GCF_000151845.1 Pteropus vampyrus
TCAGCGTCTGGGGACCTCCTTGGGGTGAGGCCACTGGGCAGCCTTGCTCTCCTCAGCTGCGCCCCCCTCAGCTGCTCCCGATGGCAGGGCACGCTGTGTGTCCACTTCCTCCCACTGACCCCAGACTCCCGTCGCACCCCCACCCCCAGGGAGGCCTGGCTGGCCCAAAGCCCTGTCTGCTGCCCTGTTCACTGGCGCCGTGGGGTGAAGGCTGGAGGATCCTGGGGCCTGGTTCTCTCCTCTGAGGATTTGTCACCATGGCAGCCCCTCTCCCCGAGCCTTGCCACACGTGTCTTCCCAGGCAGCTGGAGGACTTTAACTCACGCTGTCTCACGTGACCGTCCCATCAGCCCAGAGGTCGACAGCCCTACGTGGTCTAACAGAGGGGACACTGAGCTCAGATGGGTGAAGTGACGTGTCCGGGGGCCCCAGCTAGCGAGTGGCAGAGCTGGGATTCGAACCTCGCCCGCGTGACCTGCAGCTCGCACTCCTAATCCCAAGCAGCCACTGCATCACATCGTCCCCAAGGGAGTGCGGCCGGTGACCCCGCTGGGTAGGGAGGAAGGCCCTGCCCCCAAAGCCCCTAGTAAACAGGCTCTT
This sequence comes from Pteropus vampyrus, assembly GCF_000151845.1. Classification (NCBI taxonomy): domain Eukaryota; kingdom Metazoa; phylum Chordata; class Mammalia; order Chiroptera; family Pteropodidae; genus Pteropus; species Pteropus vampyrus. The sequence goes on from NW_011890203.1 coordinate 3,551, forward strand.
CCTCCTCCTCCGTAGGGAGAAGAAGTGGGTGACCGTGGGTGACACATCGCTGCGAATCTACAAGTGGGTCCCTGTGACGGAGCCAAAGGTCGATGATGTAAGTATGAGGGGCCGGTCCCCTGGGATGGGGCTGTCCCTCCGTACTCCCTCCCATGAGGGTGAGAGGGGCTCTCAGCTGCCCATCATGGCAGGGGCCTGGGCTGAAGGCCACTTGGAAAGCAGAAGGACCTGACTTAGGGCTAGAGAGGCTGCTGGACCCGTCTCCACTCCACTCGCAGTCCAGCCCCAGTTTGGCCCTCGGAGAGGTGGGGAGTGTCCCCTGCAGGTCATCTCTTCAGGGCCGAGAGCCCCACGGTTTGTCTGTGGGGACACACCTTAGTGCAGAGGCGTCCCCTCCCCTGGGCACCATGGCTTAGGCGTGCTCTCTCGGCTGTTGGAGAACCTTCTGAGGGTTGGAGCTGCTCACAATAGGTGGCCCCAGAGTGAGAGACTTTGGTGCAGGGACGGGTGGGCCACCATGGGAGGCTCCAGGAGGGCTGGTGACGAGCCCGTTACAGGGAGCCCCAGTGGCTGTGCTTGGTCTTAAGGAAGGGTCGGTGGCAGCCCCCACGGCGGTTTTTCCGTGTAACGGCTCCCAGGCCACTCACTCCCAAAGACCCCAGGTCAGTTACTCCGACTTCCAGTCACAGCGCGGAGCGGCCCAGCTCCAGGCCTTCACTTGGGCTGTCCCCCGGCCTGGGGCGCCTTCCTTGGTCCTGCGAACACTTCTCTCCTCCAGGAAGGTGGCTCACACTAAGCCACACAGCTCCATTCGCTCCTGCGGGTGACGTGGGGGTCATGATGGGTAGGTCTCTAAGGGGCCAGGAAGGTGAGGCCGAGCCGCCCTCCAGCAGGCCGAGGCTCCGTTCCTGGCCCTGCGCTGGCATGCTCGCCCCGAGAAGGCCGGCGCCGGGTGCCGGCTGTTCCGGAGGCAGAGCTGAGCGTGGCCGGGCTCCTCGAGGGCTCCCCCGTCTGCGCCTTGCACGTCGTCAGGTGTCTCATCAACGCCGCGGCGTTAGAGAAGACGTGGTCCCTGCTCGCAAGGAATTTATAACCTCGTTGGGGGGAAGATCATTATAGAACCGCATGGAACAGACACGAGGGAAGTGCCAGCTGGATCATGATCAAGGAGAGAATGTCATACAGGGGGCGGTCGGGAGGGACAGGGCGGCTCCAGGCTGGGCGGGAAGCACGAGGTCAGGGGTCGGACAGGCCACCGGGTGGAGCTGGTGATGTTGGACAGGTGGGCCCTGGTCCCCTCCCCGTGCAGTGAAGCATCAGGGTCCTGGTGTTTTGGCCACAGAGCAACAGCGACGTGTCCCATAGACGGGCCTTAGCCCAGCATGGCTGCAAAGACAGTGCCCAGGAAACGCCAGTTCGCTGGCACCACTGAGCCTCTCCCCCTGTGGTGACGGGTGACGGGTCTCACACCTGGCTGAGCATCTGATCCCCCGGGAATCTTGAAGAAACGCAGGTCCCTGGGCCCCGCCCCGGACAGCTGAATGCGAATCTCTGAGAGTTGTGGCTGGGAATCTGCATTGCAGGGGGTTCGGGGGTGGGGGAGCATTTCATTTTTTTTTTTTAAACACCCAATTACCACATGGTTCCACCATTTTTTTTTTCTTCAGAACCCTTGAAAATTTCGTCCTTTCGAAGAGGTAAAAACGAAACTCAAACATCACTTAAAAAAAATTTTTTTTTTTTTAATGGGGTGATTCACCTGCTGTAACACTCACTCTGGTAACACGCACAGGTCAGCGTCCGTGTATTCACAGAGTCGGGCAGCTGTCACCGCTGTGATTTTAAGGCCCCGAAAAGAAAACTTAGCGGTCGCTCCCCCCAACCCAAGATCCCAGAAACCACCCATCTACCCTCTGCCTTTCTAGGTTTGAAACGTTAACTTTTTGTTTTTGACATTGTACCTTTTTATAAACCTGCTTCCCGTCACTGTGCCCTCCGCCCTCCCCCACTCAGCTCCTTTCCTTGAAGGCAGCCAGATCCTTCCACGGAGAGAGCAGGTGCCTGCGGACACGCCAGCACCCGTTCCCTGTCCTCTGCCTCAC
>NW_011890203.1:6985-10606 GCF_000151845.1 Pteropus vampyrus
TCTCTCGATCCCAAGGTCGGCGTCTTTGTATTTTTGACCACTCTGAGCCTTTTGCACAACGTGGTGGTATTAGATAAGTAAGGACATCACAAAGAATTCTGAGTTTGTTGGCGTTTCTAACCCTCCAGACCCAGGGCTGCCTCGTTCTGGGGAAGGAAGGCCAGCGAACCTCCCCGTCCGCCCAACCTGGCTCATCTGGAAAACGAAAGAGTCTGGTTTTGCAGACAGTTAGTGTGTCAAGAAAGCCCCCGCCCCACTGGCCATACGATTATCGATTATCGTCAGGATGCAGTTTGTCTTCAGAAGTAGGTGTTTGGGCCGGGCTGTAACCTCTCTCCCTGGCGTTGGCCAGCTCCCCTGCTCTCTAGGGGTTAAGAAGACTCCTGGCCTGGCTCAGGGTTTTTGAGTGAATCACAGAATTACAGGTGAGGGCCTTTTAGAACAGAAATCCCACCTGGGTTTAAAACCGGCTCTCCTGGGACCTTCCCCGCGCCCCCTGTCCCCTGCCCCCCACCTGCAGAGTCCTGGTCTAGTAATTTAACACACAGCCTTTGAGTCTGTCTGTATTTAATCTGTCAAATGGGTATAGTAATGCCTGCTTCATAAGGTCAGCGTGAGTATTAAACGAGATGATTTTTTAAAGCCTTGGCACGTTAGTAGCCGTCACAAGGCGCCAAGCGTCTTGCTAAGTGGACCCCGATTTCACGCGTTGTTGCCTCTTTCATCCAAAGAATAAGCCCCATTGTCCAGATGAAGAAGGCGAGGCCCATAGTCAGGACGTGTACAAATGCCAGGGCCTTTGCAGGCCCCTGGGAAAATCTCGACTTGACACTGCAGAAGAAGATCTAGAACGCCGAGCATGCCAGGCTCCGTGCGCCGCTTCCCAGTGTCATTTCCATTTTAGTTCCTGTGCAGCCCAGACCCAGTCCGACCCCAGAGCACGTCAGCGTGAAGCTTCCGGGCAGGACGTGGGCCCAGGGTGGGGGTAGGATGGGCTAGGAGGAGGTTAAGGGAGGGCATCGGCAGCCAGCTCTCTAGTCTCCAGACTTGGCTGAGGTCGGCCCCTGGACCAGGGTCACACTGTGAGCGGGCCACCAGGCCAGGCCCGGGCAGCTTACTTGCTAAATATTAATGTTTATTGTCACTCGTTAACGCAGCCTCATGCTGGGACCCGTGGGTCCAGCCTCTCTGCCTTCCGTGCTTCCTGACACACGCACACGTATCTTGGTGTACGTAGGAAGGAAGTTTAGATTTTCTCGAAAGGTAAATCAGGAGAGCGTATATCTGTTTTTTTTACCCCAAGTCCCAGAATTCACAAGAGGATGCTTTGTGTAACTAGCCCCCAGAGCACACTTAAAATAAGATGCAATTTACCCAGTTGGGGCTGCGTGACTGCCTGGCGCTTCCTTGGCAGGGTGAGGTAGAAGCAAGACGGGGTTGGGAGTTGGAGGCACCACCCTGAGCAAGGGGGCTCTGCCGCTCTGAGCCTCAGTTTCCCCCTCGGTGACAGCACCGACCTGGTACATTGTTGAGAGGGTTAGACAAAGTGACCGTAAACACTCGTGCCCGGTGCCTGATACACAGTAGGTGCCCAGGCCGAGTTGATCTGCCTCTCCCCTCCCCCTGTCAGGCCCCCCCCTGGCCCCTCTCTCACTTTTACAAAAATGGCCTTGGTCCCAGGCGTATCGCATAGCCCAGAAAAGCAGCGGAAGATTATGGTATGATTTTTGACATCGCTACTTGAGTATCTACAGTTTAAGATGACTCTCTGTGCCCGAGAAAGGGGGTCCCGTGCGAGGTGCCGTGCGCCCTGGGACCCCAGCTCCGCTCCCAGCACAGACACCAGTGCCATCACCCAGTTCTCTTTTTCCTAGATTTCCACTCATCTGAAAACACCATCGGTGCCTCGTCTGTTTCTTAAATGTGGTGTCGTTTTTTTTTTTAATTGAAATACAATTTACGTATAAAAATGCACAACTCTCGAGTGTAAAATTCAGGGAATTCTGACAGCTGCGTGCAGCCTGCGCTAGAGCGTTTTAAAGTACGTTTTCCTGCGTCCCCATCTTTAAGTCTGTATGTAAACCCTTGAGCCCCCTTCGTAATTAATGACGTTTCTACATACCCAGTGCGCCTCTGTCACTCCTAACAGAATTGATAATAATTTCTTGATATCGTTTAACCTTCAGACTGTGTTCCAATTCCCCAGTGGTCCCAAAACGTCTCTTACATTCAAAACGGGATCCAAATAATTCTCTCTCAGGTGTAGCTGTTAGGTCTCTTCAATTTCTTTAATCTACAGTAATCTCCCGTTCTTTTTTTTTTTTTTTTTTAATGGTATTGGCTTGAAGAACCGGGGCCAGTCGTCCTGTGGCGTGTCCCACTTTGCGTGGTTACTTCATTCTCTCTCTTTCGTTTCGTATCAAGTGGAAGTGTGATCTGGAGGCCTGATCAGAGGCAGCATTTGGGCGAGAGCCTCGTGGGCCGTGCCTCGGCCTTGGTGTTACTTCACGGCCAGGGGCCCAAGATGTCTGGTTTCCCCACCCAGACGGAGGCCTCTGATGTCCCCCAAAGATGTAGATCATGCCAGGCCACCATCTGTGGCTGGCTGCCTCCTCGGGGAGCCCACGGGGACTGGCCGAGCCCGGCTCCCAGACCCCTTCGCCTCACAGGGCAGGCCGCGAGGGACGGCATTGCGTGCCAGCTCCCTGGGTGTGTCGGCCACCTCCTTTCGTGGGAGAGTGTCCTGCCGCAGGCACCGAGAGACACCCCCTGTGTCTGTCCCCCCCACGCAGACGACAACAGCAACCAGAGCTCCATCGCGGACGCCTCCCCCATCAAACAAGAGAACAGCAGCAACTCCAGCCCAGCCCCAGAGCCCACCCCGTCCGCGCCCGGCGACGGCACCGACAGCAAGGCCGACGAGGCCCAGGCCGAGGGGAAGGAGCTGCCCGGGGCTGAAGGTACGTGCGCCTGGGGACCCCGGTCCACCTCCAGGTCCCGCAGCCAGGGGATAGGACTTCAAGGAGGCCCCGCCACATGCTGGCCCCCAAAGGCCAAGGCCGAAGGACGGTAAGGCCTGGAGGGCCTGTTCTCAGGGAGTGACTCAGATGTCACGTGATCTAGTGTTTGGACAGTTCGTGCTGTGGAGAATTATAAAGTAGGGAGGGAAAGGGGGAGCCTTGCCGCATTATGGGGAGTGTTAGGATTTGGGTGGTCGGAGAAGGCCTCACCGAGCAGATGAGGCTCAAATTAGCCGGGGGAGGAAGCCCCGTGGATAATGGGGAGGGGGGCCTTGTGGGCACAGGGAACCCGTGCAAAGGCCCTGCGGCCCGACTGTGCTCAGTGTGGCTGGAGGGGAGTGGGTGGGGGGCTCAGACAGCGGGAGAGGTCGGAGAGGAGGCGGGGCCGCAAGTGTGGGTGGCCAAGGCCACTTCACTGACCCTGACCTATGCCCGGTGGGGCGGGAGCCACTGGGAGTTCAGTGTTGTGGTCTGAGGGGTCACTTTGGTTGCCAGCTTTGAGAACAAACAATGAGGGGGGTGCGGGATGGAGCCAGGAGAGGGGAGGGGCTGGCGGAGGCGGCAAGAAGTGGTGACTGGGGAGCACGTGCGTGTGCGTGTG
>NW_011890203.1:12156-12771 GCF_000151845.1 Pteropus vampyrus
AACCCCTGTCCCCCTGCCCCTGGCACCCCCCACCTCTGCTTTCTGTCTCTGTGGATTTGCTTGTTCTGGACGTTTCACAGACACGGAACGTCCTACGCTGTGTGGCCATTCGCGGCTGGCTCCTTCCGCTCAGCATCGTGTTTTCGAGGTTCATCCACGTCGTGACGTGTGTCAGGGCTTCGTTCCTTTCTGTGGCTGGGCCGTGTCCCGTGGTGTGGATGGGCCACGTTTCGTTCGTCCTTTGCATCTGGTCGTTCACACTCGGGCCGTTCTCATGTCCTGGTCACTGTGAGTGGCGCTGCTGGGGACACGTGTGACCAGTGTTTGAGGACCTGCTTCCGGTTCTTTTAGGTCCGTAGCTAGGAGTGGAATTGCTGGGTGGTCTGGCAATTTCGTGCTTAGCTTTTTCGAGGAACGGCCATGAACACGGATTTTAAAGGTAAAACTGAAAATGTCAAAGAAATGTCAGGTTTATGGGGAGTGTGGTTCTGTGCTCTAGGTGATCCCTCGGTTACTGCCATCTGGGGTTCTTTTGCTGCTCGGGTACTTTTCCTGTCCTTCCACTGAATCCTCACAGTGACTCGACAGGGAGGCTGTTGTCAGCCTTAATTTTAT
>NW_011890203.1:14941-16292 GCF_000151845.1 Pteropus vampyrus
GAGACACACAGGGAGTGTTGATGGGAGCTGTGCTGCCCGTGGCAGGAAATTTGTCGAAAGGGAACTGGCCGAATAGCTCCAGGGCTGTGTATAAAACAGACCGGGAGGCAGCTGTTAAAAAGGGTACAGTTGGCCCAGGTACAGATAAAAAATAAATGTTCTCGCCATGCAAAACGAGGAAAGCAAGCCACAGAGCCTCAGGCCTCGCGTGAGCCCGTTTGATTAAAAATAAAAATCAGAGCTTCGTGCGTGGTTTGTAGAACCAAGGTGTCGGCGGGGTCTCGTGGCCTCCTGAACTCAGTAGAGGAAAGGTCAGCTGGAGACGTAGACCCACACCCAGGAGGCGTCTAGCGCTTCCCCTCCCTCAGCCCCCGACATCTGGACATGTCCTGGGGTCTTCATTCTAACACGCTGCCGCCTCCGCTGCCGTTTCCGGGGGGCCCAGACCTCCTCCACTGTTTTCACGCAGAGACACCCACATTCTCCTGCAGAGCTGCTAGGTTTGTGAGCAGGATGCAAGATTCTTTGCAGTAAAAGCAAACAACTTGACATTGAAGTCCGGCCATTCCTGTTGAAAAAGGAAGGACAGGGTCCCCACGCCACCCCTCCATCCGAGGGTTTCTCTGCTCTTCTCCGTGGAGCCAGGCTCACTCACTTCTCCCTTTCATTTCCATCTCCCTGCCCCGCTCTGCCTCCTGCTCCCTCTGTTATGGAGAGCGGCTCCCCTCTGCCCTTCCAAGTGCTCCGCAGAACCGCAGAACCACAGAACCTCCTCCTGAACAGGATCTCGGAAGGCACCGTGGCCTGCTTTCTCCTGTTACATCTGGATTCAGCTTTTGTCACTTTCCTACTAAGAAAAAGGGGAGGGAAGACAGAGGCATCTTCTTCCTGTGTCTGTCATCTCTCCCTGTGACACCTGCTCTCAGGCCCCAAGAAGCTCCTACGTGTCCTATCTCAAGGCCCCTGGATCTCTATTTAACAGTAATTAATTAGGCACCCACTGTGTACTAGGCTCGATGCCAGATAATGGAGACCCAGGGTGAAGCAGCAGACGAGGTCCCTCCCTGTCCTCATGGGGCTCATGATCGGGTTGGGGAGGGAGAGACTCAGCCAGAATACAGCAGACACGGCAGACTGCAAAGCCGCCGTGTGTGCCATGGGAGATCCGGCCCAGGGCGATGCACAGAAGTCTGATGAGAGTGGAGCATTCTGGGAAGGAGGAGGAATTAGGCCGGGAGGGCAGGCTTTCTAGGCAGAGGGAGCCATAGGTGCATGGGCCTGGAGACAGGCATGAGCCTGAGGAATAGAAGGGACCAGGGTGGCTGGAGCCTAGTGGGCGATGTAAGGTGCC